>NW_026622969.1:0-24998 GCF_023065955.2 Ursus arctos | reverse complement strand
GAGGCCTTTGGGAAGTGATTAGGTCATGAGGGTACAGCCCTCTTGAGTGGGATTACTGTTTTTATAAAAGATCCCACGGAGTTCTCTAGCCCTTTCCACCATGCGAAGATATAAGAAGCCTCACCTCACCTGACCATGTTGACGCCTTGCTCTTGGACTTCCAGCCTCTAGAACTGTGAGCAGCAAATTTCTCCTGTTTATCACCTACCCAGTCTGTGTATTTTGTTACAGCAACTTGAATGGACTAAGGCAATCAACCTCTAAACTTACCCGGCTATTGGCAGGAGGCCTCAGTTCCTTGTCACATGTTCTTGTGTCATGTCAGCTGGCTTCTAGAGAGTGAGTGCAAGAAGAGCAAGGAGAGCAAGGAGGAAGCTGCAACCCAGCTGGGAGATGAATAACATCACTTCTGTTGTGTACTATTGGTCACACAGACCAATTCATAATATGGAAGTTGACCACATGTGGGCAGGAATACCTGGGGGTGGGGACTCCCTGGGGGCAATCTCAGGGCTACGTCAGGGAGAAGGGAACGTTAGAAATTTTTGTGACATTTCACGGGGAATGCAGCTAAAACCAAGGTAATTGTCATGGTGTTACCTTCCCACTCTGCAGTTTGCTGTTGTGGCTGACCCTGGCCAGCCCTGAGATGAGATTCTTTTAGGAGTAAGTACATTAGTTTAAATACTTCGAATATGTAATACATTCACATTCTTCAAACATCAAAAAATTTAACAATTCTCAGATTCTTTTTTAGCTCTCTAATTTATTTTTTCTCCTACTTTTTTAAGGTAACTGATTTATATTATACAGTTTTCCTCACCTTGCTTTTTTGCTTTTGAAACTATAACAACTTCACAATGTCTTATGGCATATAAATTGGCAAAATCATTACCTAAAATTATGAAAGGACTAATTAGAAACTTTTTTCTGAAGTCTTTTTCTCTTTCTTTCTTTCTTTCTTTCTTTCTTTCTTTCTTTCTTTCTTTCTTTCTTTCTTTCTTTCTTTCTCTTTCTTTCTTTCTTTCTTTCTTTCTTTCTTTCTTTCTTTCTTTCTTTCTTTCTTTCTTTCCTTCCTTCCTTCCTTCCTTCTTCCTTTCTTTCTTTCTTTCTTTCTTTCTTTCTTTCTTTCTTTCTTTCTTTCTTTCTTTCTTTCTTTCTTTCTTTCTGAGAGAGCGCACAAGCAGGGGGAGAGGCAGGCAGAGGGAGAAGCAGGCTCCCTGCTGAGCAAGGAGACCGATGTGGGACTTGATCCCAGATCTGAGCGGAAGGTAGATGCTTAACTGACTGAGCCACACAAGCATCCCATGAAGTGTTTCTTTTTTTTTTTTTTTTAAGATTTTATTTATTTATTAGAAAGCGAGAGAGAACGTATGTGAGTAGGGGAGGAGCAGATGGAGAGGGACAAGCAGACTCCACACTGAGTACAGAGCCTGATGCAAGGCTTGATGAGGGTCTTGATGCGGGGCTTGATCTCAGGACGCTGAGATCATGACCTGAGCCAAAATCAAGAGTTGGATGCTCAACCCACTGAGCCACCCAGGTGCCCCTTTTTTTGAAGTGTTTCTAAATATTACTAAGAGCAATCTCTAAGGCACTAATGTGAAATTATTGTAAAGAAAAAAAAAACTGGCTATTTCACAAAGAAGAAATAAAGCTACTTAATAAATAAATGTAAAATAATGGTAAACATAGAAATGGAAATTAAACAATGGTATCTTATTGATTAATGGTCTAGAAAGTATAATGTCTATTGCCAATGAGAATATGGTTATAGTGCCAATTGTTATAAATCATTCTGGAAGTTATTTTAAAATGTGAATTAAAAAAGCACTAATGTCATATTCTTTCATAGACAGCTTTTACAAATTCAGTAAAAATTCATGGAAAAATGTGTATATATCAAAAATGTAGCATACAAGAAACTCCAAGATTTTAGTTTATACTTACAGGAAGTGGAAATAATTGCTCAAAAATTGAATGCTTTGGTACTTCTGTTTAATAGTTATATACACACACATATACACATATTTATTAAAGACAGATTGCAGTAGTATGAAGTAAAACTGGCAGGATACAAAGTTTTGTATACATTGTGATTTTGACTATGGAGAAAATACTTGAAGGATAAAAGACTAAAAGAGTAACTTTTATAGTAATCCAACTTCTGAACTATTTGGTCTTTATGGGGTAGGAACAAGTACTCCTTAAAAATATTTCCAGATTTTATGCAGTGAACTTGCATTGTTTTGAAAATTTTACTCATATAAAATGAGGGGCTTATTTTCTTTGCTCCAACTAGTTGTTGGAAATATATCTTACATTATTTGTGGGGGGGCAGGGTGAGAGGGCACGAATTGATCATAAACTCTTCAACTAGTACCGCTTCTATTGTGCCCTATGAGTTGACAAAATATTTGGGTTTTGTTTTTCCTATATCCACTTTCTCCCAAAACTTTCACTGAATCATTTTAGTCCCCTTCCCTTGACTTTTGTCCCATATAAGTAACCAACATTTAGGTTTCCTGGTGAGCTAAAATATCTATCCATTTGATAGTTAAGTCAGATCGATACTATGTTGACTCAGGCTCAGCCAGGTGGCAGGTTCATGCCACCATTCTTCATCTGGGTCTTTTATTGTGCCAAGCACCAGGATACACCAGCATACAATAATACTCAGCTTCTTCCTCGGGCTGGGACCCCAAGAAGGTGAGAGCAGCTTTGACCCCAGGAGGGAGCATGAGAACTGGGTGGGAGTCCATTAGTGTTTGTTGTGTTTGTCATAAATCGGTGTTGCGGGAGTTTGTCCAGACTTCTGCTGGAATCAATGTGGATATTTACCATTAGTGACTATTCCAGTGCTGGGGTCACAGGTAAGAGTGACTGTGCCTCCTGGGGATGGCCAGAAGGGCTCTTAAGTCACCATAGCCTGAGGACTGGTCTCTGAAACTGAAAACAGACACAGGAATGAAGAACAGGAGCAGAGGGATCACTCCAAAGACCAGTCTCTGAAATCTCCATGAACCTGGACAATGAATGAGTAGAGGGAAGACAAGGAGAGTGACCCAGGCCATGATGCAGTCATCCCAAGGATCTACTGGCTTCTTAGATGATGCTGAGCTTTCTATTGGCTCTTTTATTCCCTTCTGAATACCCTGGGTGAAGGATATGTGTGTGGTACTTGTGCCTATCTTTCCCTTTGCTAGTCCCTCAACTGTGTCCTCAGCTCAAAAAGCAGTTCCCTTGCCAGGGAACAAGTTTACCTGATGAAGCAACCTTTTACGTGGGCCATTGAGTCCAGAACCCTTTCAGTTTGGAGCTCTGAGTTTGTTTCAGACTGTGCTTACTTCTGAGGGAATGCATAGTGCCATATGAGGGCTTCGTGGGGGCTTCTTCAAGAGAATGTGAACAGTGAGGTGATGGGAAATAGGGAGAATGAAGGATCATCTGTTTATTCATTCAACTAACAAATATTGTTTTAATTCCTTTGATTTTTTTCCCCCCTACAACTTGTAGCTTGCCTTTCACCTTCTTCCTGTTATCTTTGGATGAGAGGAAGCTTTTACTTTTTTTTTTTTTAAGTAAGCTTTATATCCAACATGGGGCTTGAACTCATGACCCTGAGATCAAGAGTCGCATCTACCAACTGAGCCAGCCAGGTGCCCCACAAGGTTTACTTTTTATGAAGTCCAATTTATCATTTTTTTTCCCTCATATCCTTGGTATCTTTGTGCCTTGCCCATGGCAAGCTTATAAAAATATTCTCTCTCTCTCTCTCTTTTTTTTCCCTCTAAATCTTTATTGTTTTTTCTTTCACATTTGGGTCCATAATCCGTATTGAATTAATTTTGTGTTTGATATGAGGTAGGGGGTCAAAGTTCCTTTTTTCCTTTTCTAATGCAAATATCCAGTTATTCTAGTAACATTTATTAAAAGCACTTTTTCCTTTGGCTTTCATTGGTAGCTTTGTTGAAAAATCAAGTAGTCACACTTGTAACTTGTAACACTTCTAAATATGTTGGTTTATTTGTTTATTTCTCCAACTTTATTGAGGTATAATTGACAAATAAAATTATATGTATTTAAAGTGTACAGTGTGATGATTTGGTAATACGTATACATTGTGAAAAGATGTCCATGATTAAGTTCATTAATGCCTCTATCACCTCACATAATTACCTTTTTGTGTGTACGTAGTAAGAACACTTTTTAAAAAAATTTTTTTTAAGATTTTATTTATTTATTTGACAGACAGACAGGGAACACAAGCAGGGGGGAGTGGAAGAGGAAGAAGCAGGTTCTGAATGGAGGAGCCTGATATGGGGCTCGATCCCAGGACTCTGGGATCACGCCCTGAGCCGAAGGCAGATGCTTAAGGACTGAGCCACCCAGGTGCCCCATGTGGTGAGAACACTTAAGATACATTGTCTTAGCAAATTTAAAGTATACAATACAGTATAAAGTGTTGGTTTATTTTTGAAACACCCATACCACACAGTCTTGATTACTATAACTTTGTAGAAAGTTTCAAGATTACTAGGGCTATTCTAGGTCCTTTAGATTTCCACGTAAGTTAAAAATCATTTAATCATTTCTGCCAACCCATTGCAATTTTGAGATTGGTTTGCATGTCTATTCCAACTTGGAGATATTTAATATCTTAAAAATATTGAGACAGTTTTTACTTTTTCCTTTCCAATTTTTATGTCTTTCTCACTTTTTTTTTTTAACAAAATGAAATATCAGATTTAACTCAGGATTCACCTCAGTGAGGAACATTAGATGAGATTCGTCCCTTCCATAAAAATGTTTCACAGACTTTCGTTGGTAACATCTTAATGGCTTTTTAAGAACGAAGTTTCTAGTAACATATATTTTACTTTTTATGTAATAATAAGTCATTAAAATATGACAGCACAAGTTGGCACTTTCTGGGAGAAGTTGCAAGTATTTCTGTTTGAACAGTAGACGTGTTAGGTCATCAGGCTTTGGCATGTACAAGCTCTGAAAATGAATACTATTTTCTACATACCAGTTAAAACTTCATGAACCATGAAGTTCAGGGAAACATAAAGGATCTAGAAAGCATGCTTGTCATGTTGTTCTTTGACATAGGGACTATCCCAGGGATTTTTCATGAGGTAAACACATTTCAGTGGTACTTTCATGTACTGTGAAAGCATAATTTTCATATTACTGAAAACATAGTTATTATATAAACAGTGAGCACATGCCTAATTTATGTATTCCGTTAATGAAGGAACAACCAGAATGCAAAGCTGATTCAATAAGGACATACAGAGTAACATACATACATACATACATTTATTTATTATTTTATTTTATTTATTTTCAGAGTTGTGTTTATATAGTCAGTGGGAAAATGTTGAAATAAGATAGCTAAAGTAGATCTGCTAAATTAAATACAAAGCTGGTTAGAAATCCTAAAACTATAACCCTTGGGATTATCTTTTGTATTTTACTTCTAATGTGTTTTCTATATGCTAATGTAAATGTACCAGTTATAAAATATCTGGGCCCTAATCAATCCTTAGACAAATAAAATTAAACAATTTTTTAAGGTCAGATGGGACCATTTAAAAAAATCTCTAGTGTGACATTCCAGAGTCATACAATTACCTTTTTGTTGCATTTCCAAATTTTGGATTATATTTTCTTGAAAAACAGAAATTAAAAAAACTTTCCATAAAAATTATTTTAAAATAATCATATAGTCACAGGAAGTTGCAAAAATAGTACATGGAGTCCCGAGTACCCTTCATTCAGCTTCCCAAATTGGTGACATCTAACATACATGAAACAATATCAAAACCGGAACTTGAAGTTGGTATAGTACTGTTAACTAGACTACAGACCTTGTCTACTTTTCACCATATTTTACATGCATACATTTTTGTGTGTGTGGTATGTGTTTGTAAGTAGTTCTATACAATTTTATCTTAAGTTTACATTTGTGTAACCTTCACTACAGTCAAGATACAGAATTGTTCCAGCATGACAAAGGGATCACCTCATGCTACCCCTTTATATTTGCACACCTCTCCCATCTTTGTTCCCTGGCAACCCTAATGTGGTCTCTCCATCTCTGAAGTTTTGTCAAAAATCTTTTATCACGGAAGAAACACATGTTAATTGCTGACAGTGATGGAAATACACAAAGATTAGAAGAATGAAATAAACACTTGGAACCACTCATAAGCCCTGACTACTGTCATTTTTGATGAGGCCTTTTTAAGACTTGTATGTTAAGATATTTTGAGGATGGCACAAAAGAAATGTTTTTTTCCCGGGCCCAGGATTCACACACCTAGTCCTGGATTCTTTCTTCACCCTTATAGGCAGAGTTTCCTGCTAAAATAATTGATGGGCGTATCTTGAGGGGGAACCTTCCACTCAAGAATATATTCATGCCTGAGTTCAGTCATTGGATGAAAAGTCATCGGCTCCTGTACTGGAGACATTCTTCTAGGTACCAGGAAGAACATATCAGGGAGCAGAATGGCAACAGATCCTGTCATGAAAGGGTTTATAGTCTTGCAGCACAACCACTTCTGGACCATCTCTGAAATTAGAGGCTATGATTGTTTAGATTTTCCTGGGGTACGTCAGGATGATTACAGTCATGGAGGTGCTGATGTGATAGAGCCTTTGGAAACTAAAGGATTTAAGTATTCATTCCTCCATTCATTCAACTTCGTAAAATTTTTATTACAAACAGAAGATGACTTGAAAACAAATTCCACCCTCTTGAATTTAGAGTCTATTTGAGAAGAGACTGGGAAAAATACGTAGCTCAGAAAATACGTTATCATAACACATGAATAAGTGGGGGTAAATCTGTCTGGAGAAGTCAAGGGACACTTTCCAGAGGAGGTAAAAATCTGAATGAAATTGGACCTTCAGAAAGACTAGCATGGAAACAGACATAATGGGGGTGCTGGACAGAGGAGTGGGGGTTGGTCAGATGGTGCATTCTGGATGAGAGATCATCCTACATAAAGTATTAGGGATAAGAAAGAAATGTGTTATCCAAATAATTCAAAGTAAGTTGACTTGGCTGGACTGAAGTGCGGGGCTGAGAATTTGGGTCACAGATGCTGGAAAGGTCTGAGAATATCTTAGTTAGGCTTTTGGACTTCATGTCTTAGATTGTGTATGTGACTTTTGAAGGGAGAGGTGTCAGGATCATACTTGTAGTTTAGGAAAACACTACATGAAATACAGGGGGTGGGTTTGGAAAGAAGGAAAGGAAAAGGAGAGTGAGGGAAGTTGAAAGAGACAAGTAGAAGAGAGCCCTCTCATGGGACTTAAAGTAAAAGATATTTTCAAGAAGGAAGATGTCAGTACATTTAACGGATAGTAAGGGGGAAAGTTAGATGAAAAGTAAAATGTACCATGAAGTTGTCGATTAGAAGCTCCTTCCTGGCATCATTAACCAGAGCACTTGAGGAGGTAACAGACAGGGAAGACCTTCTGCAGAGGTCTGAAAAGTGAATAGGTTGTGTGTGTGTGTGTGTGTGTGTGTGTGTGTGTGTGTGTGTAGAATAGCAAAGCACAACCCCCACTCCTCCATGGAAAGACCTCAGAAGAGAGGAGCAAGCACCAAACCGTGGAAATGTTTCTTTTTTGTTTTGTTTTGTTTTGTTTTGTTTTGTTTTGTTTTGTTTTGTTTTGTTTTGTTTTAAAGGGAAGAGGGACTGGGTGGGGAATCGGGGCATAGAGACCTTGTTTACATCTAGAAAGCATCATCTTGGGGCAAAGGACTTAGAGGACCAGGCTTCTTTGCGAGAGCAAGAATTGGAAAATAGCTTTTGAGTTAAGCTCTTTTCTCCCCCCCCCCCCCGCCCCCGCCTTGCTATCCTGGCTGGATTGCTGCTTGTACTTCACCACTGAGAGATAAGAAACAAAAAACCCAAAACCCCAGCTCAGGCCAAACGGATTTGCAGCCTAACAATGGGGCACCAGGGATCAGCAGCACAGCAGGCAGTGTTTCCGTATTTCTTCCTTCACTCATCCTCCTCTACGCCCTAAATTTACAAGGAAAAAAGACGAACAGATCGTAAAAAGCAATCTCAGGAGAGAAAGGGAGACAGGGCATGGGGTCTACAGTCACCCAGATGGGGCAAAACCAACAGAATAAGCCCTGGGCTCTGTTCCTGAGCAGATCACTCCTCCTTACTTAAACTGACAGAAGTAACACTTCAGTGCCTTCTCCTTACACCTTTCTAACCTAAATAGCTGATACCCCTGTAGAATGGTCACAAAAATGAAAAGACACATAGAAACATATACACTATATAAAAAGAGGCATCAACTCAACATTTTAACGTGAGTTAGAACTAATGAAATAAAACATCAAGATTTTTTTTCAATTTTTTTTTTAAATTTTAAGTAGGCTCCACGCCCCACATGGGGCTTGAACTGAAGGCCCTGAGATAAGAGTTGCATCCTTTACGGACTGAGCCAGCTAGGTGCCCCTAGAACATCAAGATTTAAAATAAGTGTAATGTTCTCAAAGATAAAATTGGGAAAAATAATGGAAACAAAGGATTTGAGAGGATTGTCTGCACCAAAAGACTTAGAAGGGTCCTCCATGCCCTGCATAGCTTCCTCCCAACCTCTTCAAATTTTTGTACAAGTATCATCTTAGTGTGGCCTATTGATCAGATTATTTAAAATTGTATCTTCATGTCATTCTTTATTCCCATTCTCTGCTTTATTTTTATCCACAGCACTTACCACTTTCTAACGTACCACACAATTTATCTTTCTGCCCTCTCTGAAAACATATTCTCCATGAGGTCATTGATCTGTGCCTAGAACGTGGCCTGACTCACAGCGGGTATTCATAAATACTTGTTGAACTAGATCAGCACGTGAAGAAGTGCAAGAGATGTAGGAATAAGGTATAAGGAATTAACTCATGGATTTATTGTCTAATAAAGCGAGGGCAGAAGGTAAAAAAGAAGGAAGATAGGCAGAGAGAGAGAGGAAGGGAAGAAGGAAGGGAGGGAAGAAAGGAAGAATAAAAGAACATATTCATACCAACCCGGACCTAAAATACTCAACAGTACCTGTGATGTGAGGATGCTGTGGGTTGGGCACTGGGAGTGGAACCAAAAAGAATTGAGAGTTTGCTAAAGCACTTAGTGTTTAGTTGTGGGTGAGCTGTCACTAGTGAGCCACAGACAACGGAAGTCTTGTTTGGAGTACTAGTATCTTCTTTCTCTTGTGGCTATTGGCAGACCTTGGTAGCTTCCCATATGGGCTTCTCCATGAGGTTGTGTTGGGCAGGGTGTCTTGCTTCCCACAGGACAAGTGACCCAAGAGAAAGCAAGAGAGAGCAGCCAAGACAGGCCACTAGCTTTTTATCAGTGTGAGCGTCCCATCACTTCTGCATTCTACTTGTTAGAATCCAGTTTTATACAAATAGATTAAAGACAGGCTCAATGTATTGGCCCCTACGCTTTTTTCTTCTTCTTCAGTGCAGACTGTGGCCATTTCCCTGCCTGCACAAAATCAATTTTTTACACAACCAATTGCTTTAAATATAGACCAAATGAGCATGTATCTTGCCATGTGGAGCCTGTCTGCTTTGCATGCCCCATGAAACTGCACTCGACATCTGATAACCTTGATAAGAAAAATCCTTGCTCTATAAAAGACCCCAAACTGCTTTACAGCTGTCTGACCTGGAGGCTGTGCTGCTGAATGGCCTCCCCTAGACACATGAGCCTTTCTCTGATTCTCTTCCTACCTGGGAACCCTTTGCCTTCTTTTTCTGGGTGTTGGCCCTGTGCCACACTTTCTGGAAGGTTTATAGCTGTGAGGGATTTCCCTGCTCACCCGACCTTGCTAAGTGCCACCCAAACAAACCTCTCTGTGTGTTACTGTCCTCTTGTCACAGCACTTTTTTAAAAAATATTTTATTTATTTATTTGACAGAGAGAGAGACAGCGAGAGAGGGAACACAAGCAGGGGGAGTGGGAGAGGGAGAGGCAGGTTCCCTGCTGAGCAGGGAGACCGATGCAGGGCTCCATCCCAGGACCCTGGTATCACGACCTGAGCTGAAGGCAGACGCTTAACAGCTGACCACCCAGGCGCCCCTCTTGTCACAGCACTTTTTGCACTTTTCCTCCACCAACTTAAGATCCTTAGACTCACTAACCATGTTTCTTTGATGCTGAATAATTTGAGATTGTATTCAGAACTTTATGAATGTTATATTGCATTGATGTCAGATCCATTATAGTCCTCTAAGAAATTTTGATTTTTTAAAAGATTTTGTTTATTTATTTGTCCTATATATAGAGAGAGAGAGCACAAGCAGGGGGAGAGGCAGTGTGAGAGAGAAGCAGGCTCCCCACTGAGCAGAGAGCCCGATGCGGGACTCCATCCCAGGACCCTGGGATCATGACCTGAGCCAAAGGCAGACACTTAACTGACTGAGCCACCCAGGTGTCCCAGTAATTCTGATTTTTTAGAACAGGCAAAATTTTGGTTGGGTTCACACTGAAGACCCTGTCTCTTGGATGGTAGGTAACTCAAATCTCAGTCAATCCTTTTGTCCTTATTTAGGCTTCTTGGGAAATACCTAACCACATGCCTTGTTCAGAAATGAGCTGGAGATTTAGGCAGAAATTATGCACAAATATCAGTTTCCCCCTCTGTGGCTCTCTTCTTTACAGCACTCCTCCCTTCCTTTCCAGTGGCTGTGGTTCCCCGAAGTCTGTCAATTGATTGCTTCTTCAACACAGACTGTGGGTTTACTTTAGGAGTTTTATCCATGCCAATTCATGCTAACTCCAGTCTAAAAGCCATAAAAATTGGGAACTCTGTTTTACCATACCCATTAAAAAATGTTAATTTCCATCCAGGACCTTCCTGCATTTTCTTCACTGTCTGGTATTCAGATACTTAGATTTGTTTGTTTGGTTGGTTTTGGTTTTTTTGAGATTTACTTATTCGAGAGAGGAGGGGGAAGGACAGAGGGAGAGGGAGTCTTAAGCAGACTCCGCAGCAAGTGCAGAGCCCGATGCTGGGCTCGATCTCGCAACGCCGAGATCATGACCTGAGCCGAAACCAAGAGTTGGATGCCTAACAGAATGCACCACCCAGGCGTCCCAAGATAATTGCTTTTTAACATTTTTTCCAGAAGGCGTAGTTGATATCTGCCTAAGGCTCTGTCCAGTAGGAGCTTATATAGATACAACAAAAGCAAAGCTAATGTATCTTTATTTTTTTAAAAGATTTTATTTATTTATTTGACAGAGATAGAGACAGCCAGCGAGAGAGGGAACACAAGCAGAGGGAGTGGGAGAGGAAGAAGCAGGCTCATAGCAGAGGAGCCTGATGTGGGGCTCGATCCCAGAACGCCAGGATCACGCCCTGAGCCGAAGGCAGACGCTTAACCGCTGTGCCACCCAGGCGCCCAAAGCTAATGTATCTTTAAAAAAAAAAAAAAAAAGCCTTCCAGAAGTCCTATAGAATAGTGAGATTGTTCTTCATTTGCTAGGACTTTGTTACGTGTCCACCAAGAGCTAGGGAGAGTGGGACATGCAGCCACAGTTCTGTGGGACAAAGAAGGTATGACTGAGCTCTTCTTACAAAGAGCTCCTTGAGTGTGTAAGTGCATCCCAAAGGCACCCTGTGTGCTCTGTAGGATACTCTGGGACCCTCTCAGAGCTTTCACTCAATAGCAAGTAACCAGCTCTTTCTCGCCATATGAAAAGTGACTTTTCAAATAAATCTCAGTGAATAGGAACGAAGGAAAGTGATGAGTCCCTTTGTCAGCCACACAAGGTGTTAGCCCAATGAGGATAGGGACCCTATCTATCTTGTCAATGCTGTATCTGGAGCCATGGACCTGAGCCTGGCACATAGTAGGTGTTCAATAAATTTAAATGTTCAGATGGGAGAGTGACAGGAGGTGAGTGAGGCAGGTCAGTGGACCAAGGAAGCAAGACAGAGCCCTAGACCCTCCCAGTGCGAGCTCCTAATGCCCAGTCTCCACGCACTGGGGCAGTGAGTAAGGTTAAGAACAAAAAGGTCCAAGCCGCAAGTGCAGATACCCCAGAATTCTGCTTCTCAAGTCACAGAGCTGGCAAACAGCCCCCAGTCTCTCTTATTTCCTCCCCAACCACTGGGGAGGGAGAGGATTCTGTAAATATATTCTGCTACCCCTGGTTGTGCTTCCTCACATGGGGCATGGAGTCAGCCATTCATCTTGAGGTGGAGCTGTTTGGAGGTGGGGAGGGCATGGTCCGTGACTCCCTAGTGACTCTGGGAGGACATAGCTGCTGGGCCCCTAAGCACAAATGGGCCCCTAAGCAGAGACAGGGCCACAGGAGTCTGGTTTCCCAGCTAAGAGTTCAACCATCAGACCCTCTTCCCAGGCTGCTCATATCCAAGTTTCTCTTCCTACTTGATTCCTCATAGATCAGCACCTAGGGCAGAGTGGTGAGTATTTGGGAAGATAAATTAACATGTTTGTGTGGTTCACTGTATTCACTGGGAAATGGGGGGGGGGCAGGGAAGTAGAAGGAGAAGGTACTGGCTGAAGTGAACAAAAGAGAATAAGCACACCTAGGGCTTTTCAGAAGTAAGGGAATAGAGACACTAAAGGAGGAAGGAATGTCAGTGTCCGCTTCCAAGTAGTAAAGATCTGGACAACGGCAGTTGCTTTCCTGCTATAAAGGCCTTGGCAATTAACTGCGGAGGGACAGGAGAGAAGGGCGGCAGGAAAGGGAGAGAGGGCCATGAACTTAGAAAGAGAAGTCTGAATCAGAGGTAGGGAAGAGTCTGCACTTCAAAACCAAGAGGGAGATTCAGCAGGAGCTCCAGAGTTCAGTTTTTTTAGTTTGTTTATTTGCTTTTGTTTTTTGTTCTTGAAGAAAGAGGGGCCTCTGTTCTCTTGGCAGGATCCATGCAGGGAGGGCCAGGGTAGGGGGTGGGATAGCGCTTTTATAATGCAAACTCAGTTCTTTATGTCAGAGATTTCTCTTAGGTTCTTGTCTGCCAATGATTCTCTTTATTTATACTACTCATATAGATTTCCTATTATTAAAACATATATGTGGATTTGTGGGGCAGGAAGCTTTTAGAAATGTGGTCTCTGCCCTCCCTCCAGGCCCACTGAACCAGAATCCACATTTTACAGGATCCTCAGGTGAAGTTTGAGAGACACTGGTCTAATCCAGGCTCAAAGACAATGGTGTGGTCTTGGCTATGCATTGTCCCACATGTCTCAAACTATTCTGCTTCCAACAGACATGTGCAGTTACTAACTTCCTGTTTTCCTCTTTGGTGCATTGTATAGTCAGGAGTAATGACTTGAGGCTTCCCATTGACAATGGCAGGCGTCTCCCCCTGATCTCACAAAATCCACAGAAATGACCAGGAGTGTTTTATTAATAATAAGATTAATTATGTAACATCACTCCTTTATTTGGCTAGTAAAGATTTGGAATTACCTAAATCCTATAATATTGCATCAACACTCAAATCAAAATAATAATAAGCAGTCTTTCAAATCTTTATATGTATGTTTTAAAGATTTATTTATTTATTTTAGAGGGGGGAGGGGTAAGGGGAGATGGAAGGAGAGAATCTCTAGCAGACTTCCTGCTGAGCGAGGAGCCTAACATGGGACTCCATCCCAGGACCCTGAGCTCATGACCTGAGCTGAAATCAAGAGTCAGATGCTCAATCTACTGACTGAGCCACCCAGGTGCCCCTGTATACTTTTTAATAAATGGGAAGTTACTACATTAATCTTATATGGCAGGAGCTGTATATAAAATGCAGAAATATGAGTGCAAGTTTTGATAACAATTGTGGAAACATTGAGAACAAAAATTAAAGAATACATTCAAATTCAGAAGTGTAGTTTACATTGATTGTAGTTATATTGGTATTAGTAAAGTTGTGGCATAAAGGACCTTTTTGGAAAACTTGGTAATTTTTAATATTTTTGATTTTATACATGAATGCTGCATTAAATGTAACCCAATTACATAAATGCTAGTATATACAGAGTGTTTCTTCTCTTTGCACCTAGCCAGGAAAGTACATCATGCAGGATGCTCCTTTTAGGAAGAAATGTGTTTGATCTCAGCCCTTAGATCTGACCCAGCTGTTACTATTCCTTTTGGGTTATGAAATAATTGGGTTTTGCTTTTCCTGAATCAGTTCCTTCCAAATCATTCATGTATTTCTTCTGCTTTAGGGCTAAGGTAGTTAGAAGAGTCAATCCAGACCCTTCCCTTCACCTTCAATACATGGTCCACATTTAGGCTGCTTGAGGGTTGGTGCGTCTGATCATGTGATCTCTTTATCACAAGGGCTGGGGCATATTTTTGTCCTGGTTTCTCGTCTGAACCTACCACTGTGCCTAACACCATCATGTACCAGCCAGCAGTGGTACTCGGCCTCGTCCTCAGGCTGGGCCCCTGTGAGTGTCAGGGCAGCTTTGCCCCCAAGGAGGGAGCCTGAGAATCGGGCAGGGGTCCAGGAGAGTTTGCTGTTTGTGTTGAAAATCAATGTCCTGGGGGATTGGCCAGGCTTCTGCTGGAACCAGTATGGATAGTGAGCATTGGTGACTGTTCCAGTGCTGGAGGCACAGGTGAGAGTGACTGTCCCTCCTGGGGACACAGTCAGGGAGGGCTCCTGAGTCACCACAGCCTCAGAACTGGTTCCTGAAATGAAAAGAGACCCATGTTAGGAATGAAGAATTAAGGCAGAGGAATCCCTCCAAAGGCTGGCCTCTGAAATCTCCACGAACCTGGGCAGTGGGTGAGGAGGGGGAGGAGGAGGAGAGGAGTCCAGGCCATGATTTAGACTTTGGAAGGACCCCTTGCCCCAGAGCTGAGGCTAGACTCTCTGATGGCTCTTTATCTCCTACTGAGCTTCTGTGGGCAGGGGGTGTGTTTGAATGCTGCGTTATGCAAATCTGAGCCCTCTACCACCCTGTCCACTGCATAGGTCCTCAACCCTGACAGTAGCTACAGTGACGGGGGGGGGGTGGGGTGGAGGGGGCAGGGGGCAGGCCAGGGGTGGCTGTGTGCCCTGGATTTACTCCTTGGGAGGTAGCAGCTGCTCTGAGGTTTTACACAGGCCAGTGAACAACTGTTCAGGGTCCATTAAATTGGAACCACTTGAGTTCCTGCCAGTCCTCTGAGAAGATCCACAGTGTCCCCTGCTGGCGTCCTTGTGCTGAGGCTGTGTGGTCTCATTATTTAACAAATAACTATTGATTTACCTTTTTGACATTGCAACTGTATTTGCCAAGCCATTCTACATTCATTGCTTGTCTTTTCTTGGCTCATTCCTTCTCCAGTTGTTGAGATGCCATCCCAGTGTCAATTGTAGTGTTACCTAGTCTTAATTTCTTATCTGAGTCTTTTGAGTGATTAAAGGAATTGTTTCATGACCAGATGACTCTACTGAGGTCATGAATTTGAACCTTATATTGAATAAACAGCTGGTTTAAGTCAAATTTTGATAATTTACTTTAGAGAACTTTAAGAAAGAAAACCACCAACGATTGAGGGTTAAAGCTTTTACCGTGAATTTGGACGAGACTAAAGTCAGCTGAATGAATGGTCAAGCAAGTCTGTAAGACTAAGCACACTACCCCGCCCTCCCCACTGTGGGTACCCACGTTGGGTGAATTTTCTTGGTTGGCAGTGCTCCATGCATAGTATCATGCACTGGTGCCAGGAGAAGTTAACATTGCCTATATGACTCCACTGACAGAAGACAACTGGAAGCTTTTGCTGAATCCTCCTGGCCCCAGCCCATGTGCCTCCCCTTCGGCTGATTTTAATCTGCATCTTTTTGTTATAATAAGCCATATCTATGGATGCAACAGGTTTCAGTGAGTTATCTGGGTCCATCTAGGGAATTACCAAAACTGAGGTGGTCTCAGGAACTGTGGAGCTTGCAATTGGTGTCGGAATCAAGGGTGTTTTGGGACACCCTTGGATTTTTCAGGGTCTAGGCTCACAGCAGTTTGTTTTGTGACATCAGTGACATCATTCTGAGTCACCTGCCATAAGGCAAATCCAAATCTCTTAATTACCTTAATTAAAAAACACTTTGTTGCTAAGAAGTGTTAACCATCATGTGAGCTTTCAATGAGTCGTCATCTTTTTGCTGGTGAGGGTCTTGCCTCAGTGTTGATGGCTGGTGACCGATAAGGGTGGTGGGTGCTAAGGGTTGGAGTGTGGCAATTTCTTAAAATAAGACAATAATGAAATTTGCCATGTCGATTGACTTTTTTTCCATGAATGATTTCTCTGTAGCACACAATGCTATTTATCATCATTTTACCCTCAGTGGAACTTCTTTCATAGTTGGAGTCAGTCCTCTCAAAGCCTGCTGCTGCTTTAGAAGTAAGTTTGTGTGATATTCTCCATCCTCTGTTGTCATCTCAACAAGCTTCACCTTGCATTTTTATATTATAGAGATGGCTTCTTTCCTTATAGCTGATGAACCAACCTCTGCTGGCTTCAAACTTTTATTCTGTAGCTCCCTTATGTCTCTCAGCCTTCACAGAATTGAAGAGAGTTGGGGCCTTGCTCCGGGTTAGGCTTTAGCTTAAGGGAATGTTGTGGCTGGTTCAATCTTCTGTCCAGACCACTCTCAGTTTCACCAGATCAGTGATAAGGCTGTATTGCTTTCTTATCATTTGTGTATCACTGGAATAGCACTTTTAATTTTCTTCAAGGCTCCCCGCCCCCCTAACTTTGCTAACTGTTTGGCACAAGAGACTGAGTTTTCAGCCTCTCTTGGCTTTTGACATGTCTTCCTCATGAAGTTTAATCACTTCTAGTGTTTTATTTAAAGTGAGAAATGTGCAATTCTTAATTTCACTTGAGCATCATGAGGCCGTCGTAGGTTTATTAAGTAACCTAATTTTAATATGGTTCTGAATCAGGAAATGGGGAGGCCCGATGGGAGGGAGAGAGATGGAGGAATGGCTGGTTGGTGGAGCAATCAAAATGCATTTTTTAATTAAGTTTGCCATCTTGCATGGGCAGGGTTTGTGGTGCACCAGGACAGTTACAACAGCAGTATGAGGCATCACTGATCACACATCACCAGAACGAATTAAGAGCAATGAACAAGTTTGACATATTCTGAGAATTAACACAATGTGACACAGAGACATGAAGTGAGCACATATTGGAAAAAATGGTGTTGAGACACTTGCAGAATGCTGGGTTGCCACAAAACTTCAGTTTGTAAAAATGTAATATTTGTGAAGTACAATAAAGCAAGGTGCAGTAAAATAAGATATGCCTGTACCACTACCCTTGATTAGCTGCAGATACGTTTCATAGGCGTTCCTGACCCTCCCATAAATAAGCTGCATGTTTACTACCCACAAGGGCATGGATGGCACATGACATTCTCCCTGTCCATTAGGGCTCTCCACTCCACCTCCCCTCAGCTGGAGAGTAGATGGAGGTGCCATTCTCTGGCCTGAATTTTCTGAGCTATCAGACTCTGTCACAGTAATTTCCTGACTTTGAGATGGCAAGTTTGTCCACAAGGATTATGGGGAACTCTCCCAGGGCAACCAGATATGGAGAAGTGAAGGAGGCATGATTGTGATGTAGTTGCAACAAAGTAGACACTCCCTTGATGGACTCTAGAATTGACAAGTCCTCTCAGGGTCCTGAAGTGGGATGAGAGGCGTAGAACCTGGTAACTACGCATCATTCAGTCTTTGAATGCAAGTTGCACCTGGAAGAATTAGTGGGCTTGGATGAACCCATATCATAACCCATAACAAGGGTTAGTCTCATAGCATGATTCAGGGGAGACCTGTTGGCTGGTTAAACTCAGCTGCTGGAGAAGGCATGGTTCAGTCCTAGAGTGGGGCATTATGGCAGGGCACCACTACATCCATTACAGTCCACCTTGTGCCCAACCTCAGATCCCCAAGCTTCATACAATGAGTCTTGGGAGCAATTCCTCCTGGCTGTGTTTTAGCTTCTTTTCCAGATGGAAACTTGAAAGAGGTCATTTATTGGGATGAAATGCAGATCCTGCTGCTGAAGTTCGGCTCAAGAAGGTAACCAATGGTAATTGTTCTCTGTCTCCACCACCCATTTTAGATTTGCCTCAACTGTGATGAGCACCTGGGCAAGTTGAGGTGCCTTCCCAGGTGGGCTTACCCAGATTCTCATACTTGAGTGTGAACCCAGTCACCGTGTCTTTCTCGGAACTATATTGTTAGATCTATCCACTTACCACCCAAATTAGACAAAGAAGGCATATCAATGGATACCATTCATGTCAGCCAAAAAAATTTCTCTGCTCTATCCTTTTTTTTTTTTTTTAGATTTTATTTATTTGACACAGAGAGAGACAGCCAGGGAGAATGGGAACACAAGCAGGGGGAGTGGGAGGGGAAGAAGCAGGCTCCGAGCAGAGCGGGGAGCCCAGTGCGGGTCTCGATCCCAGGACCCTGCTGAAGGTAGATGTTTAACGACTGAGCCACCCAGGCACCCTCTACTCTATCCTGATGATCAGGCTCAACCGTTCCTGCCAATTTGGTGGTTTCTCTCTTGGTCTGTTGTTCTGTTGTCATAAAGGGTGTCAAGTGATTCAGTGGAGCTGAAACTAAAGTTTATTGGAACTCTTGCTGTGTCTTCTCATGTATGCACTCATGTACAGGAATCTTCACCTCCAACCCATACCCTCAGAGTTGTAGGGAATGAGCACACATATTCCCCAAATGGATCACCAGTTGTGATGAGTAGAGGGACTTCTTCTACATGTGCCCTGTGGTACCAGGAGCCATATAATTTTTTCAGTGCAGGGCATATCACCATTAATTAATTATGCCTTAGGGTGAATATGCATTCTCAAATATGGCTCCCCAAGCAGAAGGTGTGTCTTGGGTTGGTATCTCTGCTGCAATTTCAACTGACTTGGTATTTATATCTTCAAGTCTGTCATTGAATGTGGGATTGCTTGGGATCAGCATGTCACTCTCTGCAGATGAGGTTAACCCTTAAATTGCTGACAGCTTGAAGTTGACCATTGAGCCCTCACAATAGCAGGGGCAAAAAGCATTTCTTTGAAGGGGGATCTGAGTTACCTATGCTGACATACCTATGCTGACATAGGTACCAACTGGGGTGGGTGAGACACAATCACTGTAATACATTAATTGAGGCAAGAAACTAAAGGTTCAACTGATCCTTACTAAAACTCTTGACCAAAGGGCCTGTTTATTTCATGATTTCTACACAGCCCCTGAGAACCTAACCCTGTGTTCTTTTGGGATGCATTAGTAAAAACTGGCTCATAACTCATGAGATTTCTCCTTGACAGGCTACCAGATGTCAGAATTTCCCTTCTGTCAGATCAATTTGCAGAGAGGGCCTCCTTATATGCGTCCATTGTGTAAAATGATTTGATATCTCCACTCCATATTATTCTCCTGTGCAAAATTCCTTGATAGCACATTCTTTTATAATTTTAAACATTACTTTGCAAGTCTTTTACAAGATGTTTTTAGGGAAAGGAATAAAGATCAACCATAGGGGAAGGAAACTTGACTTAGAGAGAAATGACACTTGCCTCTCTAATGTATGTTCCCTGCAGACCCTTGCCCTGTGTTGGTCCAATCCCCAACCTCCCCATCATCTTGCCTAACCATCACACCTTTCAGGAAACACTGAGAATCCTTCAGTCTCTGTAGGGAACACACACAGAGGGCAGAGAGGCAAGTGCTAGTCTTCTTTTCTTTTCTTTTCTAAAGTTCTTTTCTGCCTTCAAGACACAGGGAAGATCAGTTTTGTAAATTGGATTAAAATGCAGAGAAAGAAACTGCATTCCCTAGAGTATAAATCATCTTATACTTACATTAATATTTTGCATTTATTACCATATTTTGGAATTAACCCTATTCTTTTTGTATTGTTTTCATTCTATTCTATTTTAGACTTTCCTACAAGTCACTGAGAAGAAAATATGATTATTTCCCTGGTTCCACTGAAGTGTCACCTTATATATTCTGCTGGTAAGTTTATCATTACACATAGAATCATAGCTGCATAATATGAAACTTTTCTCTTGGTAAATAAATGCTGGCTGACCCAAATCAGTTGGGTATGGTGTATGTGTGTGTGTGTGTGTGTGTGTGTGTGTGTGTGTATTTATTTTGCCACTTCAGTCAATAACCTGCCAACTGATGATATATATCTTTGTGTTGGGTTTTATGCATGGATTGTTATAAAAAAAATAGTGGATTAAAAACAAGACATTTTGAAACCTACAGCAATGGATTTGACTGCTTCCTCTGTGACCATGGAGATCAAGCTCCCTGGACCCACAGTAGCTAGATGCAGCCCCTGTCAACAGAAGATGGGTGATATTGGGAGCAGAGGGTGAGATGGAGTCTGGTGGTTTGTGTCTCACTTTCCCACCTGCCTCTGTCACTGTGGTAATAGTTGCTGTACCACAGAGCACAGTAATACTGGGCCTCATCCTTTGTCTGGGCCCCAGTGATGGTGAGGGCAGCCTTCTGTCCCACAGGGAGCCAGAGAATTGGGCAGGTAACCTTGGGTTTAGGTTGCTGGTGCTACTTATCAGACCCTGGGGTACCTGGTAGGGCTTCTGTTGGACCCAGCTGACATAGTTACTGGTGGTGACGGCCCCAGTACTGGAACCACAGGTGATTGTGACTGTTCCTCAGGAATTGTGGACAGTGAAGTTTCCTGAGTCACCACAACCTGGGAAGTGGCTCCTGAAAACAGGGGAGAGACCAAAGGTCTGGAGGAAGGACTAGGGCATGAAGTTGCAGTGCGGCCTTTCCCACCCCCAATTCCCCAAATCCCCCTAACCTATGCAGTGAGTTAGAAGTGTGAGCAGGAGAAGAAGCCAGACCATGGTGGAGATGCTCCAGTGCTGAGTTTCTCAACACCCCTCAGCTGAGTCAGCCTGCAAAGCTCCCATGATAACTGCTACCACCTGCGGGGGTGGGGCTCTCATGCAGACGTGCTTCCCTCCCAGGAGTCCTCAGCAACAACATGGCCAGGTCACAGCTACTGAGCTGTTGCATGTCAGTGAGACTGTTGGCCTGGAAGACCCATGACCAGCCCTCCTCTCCCACATCTGCCTCCCAACCCCCAATTCGTGTCCTTTGTTGTTGGAAAGATGCACTCCTACAGGTGTTCCCTTTTTCTCCCCCTCTAAATTCTCAGGTCTACCCTTTGTAGTTCTCTGAGAAGGTGACTTTCAGTGCCTGGGGTCTCCATATAGGAACCCGGTGAAAAAATCTGGGGATGTGGTGGCTTAAATGTACCACTGCCTTTCTTTCTTCTTCAGTCCACTTCACACAGCAGCCATGCCTGATGAGTGGGAGAGCCAGGATTTTGGGTGCTGCCGGTGTCTCAGCTTAGGTCCCCCTTAAACCTAGCTACTCTTGTGTATATCTAGACACATAATGTGTCAACTGTCCCATAGAAGTCTCTTCCAGAGCTCAGGAACATTCCAGAAATTACGTTTGAATATTTTATAGTTTCCTATTGCTCCAGGTCTGTAATAGATGACATGGTAATGATCTTATTAGTGCTTGTCAAGTATTCCACCTGATGTTTTTATTATTCTCTTTTTCTCATGACAGATAGCTCTACTAACCCAGAGTCATATGGCTCCAATGGCTGAAGTGTTTGCCTCATACAGAGTGTGGAGAACACTCATTTGTCTCTGATTTTTTAAACCTAGTCTCTTTCTTGGTCACCTGAAAATAGGTCACAGCAATTTCTCCAATTGTGGAATATGTGCTTCCAGAACCAGAATAAGCCTAGTGAAGTGTTGTGATTCCTTTTTGAGGATGAAAATTGTGAGATGTAATACTTTATTTTATATTTTAGAAGTATCCAGCAATGTTCTAGACTAGGGAATCCCTAGGAGACTGGTGGACTCACTGGTGTGATGGGCCCCTGATTCTTTATAGGATGGGTCCCCCATCCTCAGGAACTTTGAGGTCTTACCAAAGACTTTGATGTACTTCCACCTCTTTCTCGTCTTGTTCAAATAAATCAATGTCAGCAATCTAATGCATCATTGTGAGGATCTGTACAACATGTGAATGGTCCAGTTTCTTCTATGAAGAAGAGTAAAAAGAGCTTTGGGGGAACAATTTAAATGTACTATTGTCCACTCTATGTGAGTGTGAACAGCATCTGATACTCTGTATGCCAACTGATAGTTATGGAAAAGTGTGCATTCACCAGATCTATGACTCTCTACTATTTAACTGAAATAGTGTTAATTAATGTGCTCTAGAAACTATACCACATCAGGCAGAACAGCTTCGATTGGGATACTGCTCGTCTGAGGTTATAATTGTCCACCTTCATCTGGCAGGATCCATGTGCTTTGGTGGTTGTTGTTGGCAGTTTTTGTTTAGAAGCCAGATTGATGAATGGATTGCCGGCCTGTTGGGGACTGATACCAATGCATCATTAAGGGTAACCCTAATCTCTGCTATTTTCCCACAATAATAATATTTTGTAAATTTCTATCTTGAAGAATATGGAACAAGACATGGTTCCAGAGGCTTTCTGTTGCCTTCTCAGGTACCCATAGTCTTACTTCTTGGCCTACTTCACCAGGCCAATAAGTAAGTATGGAGATTCTCCTGGCAGTTAAGGGAGTATGTCCCCTGGGTGATTCTATGGACCCAATAGATCTGCTGTAAGCTGAACCTCTAGCAGATGGGATATCCAGTTATCCCCACTGTAATGGAGTGCGTGGTGATGCTCTTGGTTCATGAGTAGGAATGTCACTTGAACCATGTATTCAATAATACTCAAAATATCTGGATAGTTCCTCTTCTCCGAGGTATGGTCCATTAAATGACCCAGAGGTCACTTTGGAGCAGCAGTGGGGGAATCATTAGCAAGTCTGTTGACCAAGTGGTGACTTCCTCACAGAGTTTAAGGCCTAAATTTCAGTTAAAAGCTTCAAGGTGGGCACCTGGATGACTCAGTTGGTTAAGTGGCTGCCTTTGGCTCAGGTCATGATCCCAGGGTCCTGGGATGGATCCCAGCATTGGGCTCACAGCTCAGCAGGGAGTCTGCTTCTCCCTCTCCCTCTGCCTGCCACTCCCCCTGCATGTGTGCTCTCTCTCTCTCATAAAAATAAATAAATAAATAAATAAATAAATAAATAAATAAATAAATAAATAAGATCTTTAAAAAAAAAAGCTTAGGGGCACCTGGATGGCTCAATTCATTAAGCATCTGCCTTCGGCTCAGGTCATGATCCTGGAGTCCTTGGATCAAGTCCCGAGTAGGGCTCCTTGCTCAGCGGGGACTCTGCATCTTCATCTCACCTCTCATACTCTTTCTCTCTCTCTCAAATAAATTAATAAATAAATCTAAAAGTAAAATAAAATAAAATAAATGAAAAATTTAAAAAATCTTCAAGTCATGGAAAATGGCTTGAATCAATAATCTGGGCAATAAAACATATTATTTTATTGGGGTGGCTACACCTTGTCCCTTGTACATCCATTCTTTATCTTTCAGTTGCATAGACTGACAGCATCCTCAGTGGCTACTATCTGCCCTGTAACCTGGAACGCTGCATTCTCTGTGTTAGTCCTCTCTGACTGCTGCTCTTTGCCATAATTTTATCCACCCTCTTCTAATTAGAACATTTTTCTGCCCTCTAATTTTTAGCAAACATAAGATTCCTGTTGCTATCAGAGGGAACAACTCAGTAATGGATTCCTACTATGAGCCCTGGTCAAGCAAGGACTACATGAGTGAGCAACGAGGTCAATGGGAACAGAGGAACCAAGGATGCTGTTTATACTATGAGCACGTCTGTGAAAGGCTCAACATCCTCAAAACTAAAAACCCGTCAGGGAGCAGGTGAGTCGCAACTAGCAAACCTGTCCATGTATTCACTCTCATGATTCCAGAAGTGCCTGAGAAAATATTTTGCAATGCACGCAACATGTGCTGTGGACCAAGACCAGGTAGGGCATGCAGAGACAGGGTTGTCACAGACAGGTACCGATTACCAAAATATCTCAGAAGGTGAAAACTCTCAAAGCAGGATGAGGAGGGGAACAGTGAGTCAGCCAACGGGAGGCACATGGGTCCAGGGGAGATGAGCCATGAGGGTTTGTCTCACTACCCCTGCGGTCACACTGTGGGTAGGTGAAACTGCTCCCACTGCCATGGTGTGTTGAACATTTGGAGTCCTTATCATCTTCTTCCTGGATATTCTGGATGTTCAGGTATCAGACTAGGTCAGAGCTGGACCTGAGAAGCATGGATTATGGAGGGAAAGTCCTAGAAATGACATAGTGGAGGAGAGAGAGGAGGGAAGGGCAGGGGGGCTTCTGTCTGGACAGGAGGCATCTGTCCCTGGGATACATGGACTGGGGTTGTTCTGTAATCCACAGACTTCAGTTCTTTCTGTCAGTTTTTTCTTCAGCTCTTCCCTCTTAGGCCATTCTCCATGAATTAGAAATGCAGAATCTCAGGCCTTTCTCCAGACTCCAAGGAATCCAAACCCAAATTTTATAAGATTCCAGATGGTTCATATTGATGAGGTTGTGGGATATTCGTGAGGTTCAGCGGGGTGGAGTCCAGGGCCCACAACCAAGAAAGAATTCTTGAGATTCTTTTGGTGCAAAATGATGGTTTATTAAAGCACAGGGACAGGACCCGGGGGCAGAAAGAGCTGCTGCCACGGGTTGTGAGGGGTGGCTGATTATCTACTATGGGGTTGGTAAGGAGGTAAGGAAAAAGGGAGGTTTCAAGAAAATACTTTCATATGTTAAAGACGACTCACAGGATACCGGAGGCCTTGCTCTTGTCAAGTTAAAGTTGTTTACCCCTCTAGTAAGGCGTTAACATGAAGATAGTTGGGAACTTCCTGAATTCCTGGAAGTGTCTGTCTATGGCCTGCAGGTTATAAAGACATTTAATTGT
>NW_026622968.1:20000-25173 GCF_023065955.2 Ursus arctos | reverse complement strand
CCAGAGTCCTGGGATCGAGCCCCACATCGGGCTCCTCCACTGTGAGCCTGCTTCTTCCTCTCCCACTCCCCCTGCTTGTGTTCCCTCTCTCGCTGGCTGTTTCTCTCTCTGTCAAATAAATAAATAAATAAATAAATAAATAAATAAATAAATAAAATCTTAAAAAAAAAAAGGGGGGGATCTCTATAGAATGTATCAAACTCAACATCCAAAGAACCAATTATCCAATCAAGAAATGGGCAGAAGACAAGAGCAGACATTTCTCCAAAGACGACGTCCAAATGGCCAACAGACCCATGAAAAAAGTCTCCACGTCACCTAGCATCAAGGAAATACAAATCAACACCACAATGAGATACCACCTCACAGCAGTCAGAATGGCTACAATTAACAAGTCAGGAAAGGACAGATGTTGGCGAGGATGTGGAGAAAGGGAAACTCTCTTACAGTGTTGGTGGGAATGCAGGCTGGGGCAGCCACTCTGGAAAACAGTGTGGAGGTTCCTCAAAAATTTGAAACTAGAGCTACCCTACGACTCAGCAATTGCAGTACTGGGTATTTACCCCAAAAATACAAATGTAGTGATCCGAAGGGGTGCCTGCACCCCAACGTTTATAGCAGCAATGTCCACAATAGCCAAACTATGGAAAGAGCCCAGATGTCCATTGACAGATGAATGGATAAAGCAGATGTGGAGGATGGATAGAGAGATAGATAGGTAGCTATAGCTATAGATCTGTATCTATCTATATCTATCTGTATCTAGCTATACATCTGTATCTAGCTATATGTATCTATCTATCTGTCATCTATCTATCATGAAATACTACTCAGCCATCCTAAAAAAGAAAGAGAGAGAGAGAGAGAGAGAGAGAGAGAGAGAGAGAGAAAGAAAGAAAGAAAGAAAGAAAGAAAAGAAAGAAATCTTGCCATTTGCAATGACATGGATGGAACTAGAGGGTATTATGCTAAGTGGAATAAGTCAATCAGAGAAAGAAAATTATCATATGATCTCACTGATGTGTGTGTGTGTGTGTGTGTGTGTGTGTGTGTGTGTGTGTGTGTGTTTTCCATAAAGAGTTACACGTCATCCTGATGAAGGACACTGCAGAAAGTCACGGAGTTTATTTTCTGTTTTTAGTGTGTGCAAGGCTGTGTGACTCTGATCTTATGGGAGCCAGGGAGGTTTTCTTTTGTTTTCTCATCTTTATGTTTGGAAACCTCCTTTTTAGGGCTTGATTGAAAAAACTTTTTTAAAGATTTTATGTTTATGTAATCTCTACACCCAACATAGGGCTCAAACTCACAATCCCGAGTCCCGACGGAGGACGGAGCCAGCCAGCAGCCAGGCACCCCTTGATTTTTTTTTTTTTTTTAATTGAAGCAAACATGCAATGTGTGCTCAGCGCGGAAATAGAGCCCACGTGTTGAGGTTTTGTGGAGTCATTTGGACCTGGGTAAGTGTGAAGGCCCGGGAGCAGGGCCCACAAATGTTAAAAGTTGACAATTTCTTTGATCAGTATTCACTTAACAGATGATTTATTGAAAGTGCTATTCTATGGCAAACGTCCTTCTATGTTCGGGATACAGCAACAACCAGATAGCTGAAGCTCCCACCTCATGGATTTAAAGTTTCAGTTGGATGTAGAGATAGGTAGGTAGGTAGGTAGGCAGGCAGGCAGGCAGGCAGGCAAGCAAAGAGATTTAAAACATGGCATCGGGGCGCCTGGCTGGCTTGGTCGGTAGAGCGTGTGACTCTTGATCTCGAGGTGGTGAGTTCAAGCCTCACGTTGGTTGTAGAGATTACATAAACATAAAATCTTTTTTTTTTTTTTAAGATTTTATTTATTTATTCGACAGAGATAGAGACAGCCAGCGACAGAGGGAACACAAGCAGGGGGAGTGGGAGAGGAAGAAGCAGGCTCATAGCGGAGGAGCCTGATGTGGGGCTCGATCCCACAACACCGGGATCCCACCCTGAGCCGAAGGCAGACCCTTAACCGCTGTGCCACCCAGGCGTCCCAAACATAAAATCTTTAACAAAGAATAAATGATGGGGTGCCTGGGTGGCTCAATCGGTTGAGCGTGTCTGCCCTAGGCTCAGGTCATGATCCCGGAATCCTGGGATTGAGCCCCGCATCGGGCTCCCTGCTCAGCGGACAGCCTGCTTCTCCTTCTGCCCCTCACCCAGCTCGTGCTGTGCTCTCCCGCGCTCGCTCTCTCTCTCTCTCTCTCTCTCTCTCTCAAATAAATAAATAAAATCTTTTAAAAAATGAACGAACGAACGAACGAACGAACAAAGCCACGGCATCAAAAGTGAGTGCTTGCTTGCTTGGGGGGGGGGGGGGGATCAAACCGGAATATCTTTAACCTGTAACATATTCTTTATCGATCCTGCTTTCACTACTTTGCCCGGATTTCATTTTCCACAAGTGACAGTCCCTCCCAAGTGGGCTTCTTTCATCGTAAGACCCGTGTTCTCCCCTTGTCCCGCAGAGAGAGAAGAGCCATGAGAGGCGAAAGTTGGGCAGATCGGTATAAATCTAGGAAATAAAATAATCGTTCCCAAGACCAGTAGCCAAAGTTCTGCTTCCGTTTAGGACCCGATGTGTTAAAAAAGCATGTATGGTCGTTGGCTTGGAGAAAGGGGAGGAGGCCGAAGTATCATCCTAAAGAACAGAGTAGGGGGAGAAACAGAAGTGAAAAGATCGAAGAACTGGTTTCCCCATCCATAGCCTTTGAAATGATTTGGTGTCTTCTCCTAAGAGAGAGCCCATTGTCCGTCCAATATTTCATACCGCTTTTCACAAAGTATCACAACACAACACAACACAACACATTGCACAATCCCGTGCCTCCAAACCGTCTACGCAATCCTAATGCGTCCTATCTGCGTTCTATTCTATCATGTGACTAGAGCATCATGTACTTCACCATTCCGCTGTTGTTTGACATTCAGGTGAATTCCAACTTCTGTTCGGGGTGCGTGGGGGGCGGTGTGTGTGTGTGTGTGTGTGTGTGTGTGTGTGTGCGCGTGCGCGCGCCGTATCTATTGCTGCTGTGCAGCGATCTGATCCTCAGGGTGTATCACCCTAACACCGCAATGGCTTGAAACAACATCTCTTTATCATTTCCTGGTGCTTGCCTTGGGTGGCCACGTGGTTTCTACCGGTGTACCCCGGGCTCACTCCAGCAGTGGCCTTCAGCTGGAGGGTCAACTGAGTTTGAAGGTGCAACTTGGCCACATTCCCAAGTCTGCAGTCGGTGCTGGCCGAGCACCGGGTTGCCTCTCTTGTCGATGCCTCTCATGGCCCAGTCAGCTAGACTGGCTCTCTTCCGTGAAGGTCTCGGGACGGCCTGCCAAGAGGGTCAAGCACGCTTCCGGACCACCTCTTCAGCTGTGGCTGTGCAACTAGTAAAATTTCACTTCTAGTCTATTCTTTTGGTCAAGACAAGTCCCAAGACCCAGTCCAAAACCAGGGGACAGAGCAATCGAGCCTACCTCCAGATAGCAGGAGCATCGAAGGCACATGACGTGAGGGTGCACACGTGCCAGGAGGTAAGGGAGGTACGGTTGTCAGTCTCCCACGAGGGATTCCTAAACCCTATGCCACGACGCACATTTTTGTAAAAGTAAGCTTGACGTGTTAGCGTCTAAAACATGATTTCCTTTGAATCGACCCCTAGAATTGGATTCGTCCAAAAGAAGGGGAAGATGCGTTTTTCAGGCTCTTGATACCAAAGCTCTTGACTTCCAGAATGGACTTGGATGACCCTTCACCATCTCTGCTTTGTAAGACAGTGCAAATTTAATTGGCCAACCCCGCATGAAAAGGTTGTCGATCACGTTCCCCTCCGAATTCAAATTCAAGGCAGGATTCCTTTTTAAAGGCACAGAGCAGCCAGCTCCGTGGCAAGGAGCCAGAATTCTCCGGGTGGATCTCAGATCCACCGAATCCCACAAACCCCGTGTGACGTGAATGTACGAATTCGTGGAGGTTTCCCTCCCGATGGCTAAGAAGATGCTTTCACATCAGTGATGACAAAACGCAAACCCACAAAACCCCGATAGATGGGCACGGTCTTCCCTAAAGGGTCCCTTATTTCATGGAATCCAATTCTTCCACCTTGCAGTCTGCATTCACGGCTTCTATTTTCCGAGAGGCCGACACTCTTTCTCTGCAGACATGTCACAAGATCGGCAGGATACGGTCTTCCGTGCGTCGGGCACACCAAAAGCTGTTGGGAAGGCCCCTGCCATCGGAATGTATTCGGCACGGATGCTAAGGAAGACTTTGAAACCGATCTAGTCCGGTTCCGTCCTTCAGTCCTCTTGGGGGCAGAGCTTCCGTGTTCCATGCCCCCTCTCCAGGAACGCCACTCTCCCCACAATTTCAGGTGTCCAGGCAACCCGGAAACTCTCGAGCTAGGTGAGTTCTTCTGGGAAGGGGCGGGGGGGGGGTTGGGGGGGAAAGGGTGGGCAGTGCCGACGTTTGGAAACATTGAAGGGCACCCGAGGCGAGGCTATGGCCAAACCGAGTCCGTGCACAGGTACGTAAGGCGGGGGTGGGGGGGCGGGGGTGGGGATGGGGGGGTGGTGGGGTGGGGCACGAAACCTGTGCTCTCCGTAGGTTACGAAAAGCTCAGGGGCACCTGGCTGGCTCTCTGTAGAGCGCGCTGACTCTTGATCTCAGAGTCCTGAGTTCGAGCCCCACGTTGGGTGTAGAGTTTACGTGAACCAGCAGCAGCAGCAGCAGCAGCAGCAGCAGCAGCAGCAGCAGCAGCAGCACCACCACCACCACCACCACCACCACCACCACCACCACCACCAAAAATGATAATAATGAAAAGCTCGAAAAGCCCCACGGCCCCTGGCAGGATGTCTATGGCAAGCCACACCTCCACGACAAATAGCTTTCCACAGTGACGGCGACGGATGGCGGAAGGACAGAGGCAGCACCCTACCCCAAACCTCACAGCCTGCCTCCTTTCCGGCCAGATGTGCAGCATCTGGGAACGGCTTTGAAACCTTCCCAGTCAACGGCTTGGGCCCGCCTGTCGGGAAAAGCGCTCTGCTGTTCATTTCACTCCTGGACGAGCCTAGGAAGATGAAGCGGCGGTAGCTCTCCGGGGGGGGGGGGGGGGGGGGGGCGCCACGCGATCCAACACACAC
>NW_026622968.1:0-5000 GCF_023065955.2 Ursus arctos | reverse complement strand
GGGGGGGCAGGTGGTCCTCCCTTACCGACTCCACCACCCGCTCCTCGGACTACGCCACCAACAGCGGTGGCCCGAGGGGGTCGCTGGGAACAGGAAACGACGCCACCGCTCGGCCTCGGGCACCTGAGACAACCTGGAGCGCTCCAGGGGCACCACGGAGGGCCAGGCGCAACGCGCTCAGCACGCCCAGGCGGTGAGCAGCGCGGCGTCGGGACGGCCCTCCCCATGGCAGGGAGAGCCGCTCACCACACGAAGCCAAGAAAGGCAAGCGAGAGTGTCCGCTGCGTCAGAGGACCCCGGTCCCACGGACACCAGGAGGCCGAACGTGGGAGGGCGGGGTCGGGCCGGAGTCCACACCCCCCCCGCGCCCTCCCCGCACCGCCACAGCAGGCGGAGGAGGAGGAGGAGCGCGAAGGGCCCGCGGGCAGAACGAGAAGAGCGGTCCCATTCGCCATGAATGTCCGTCCCTCGTCTGACGCGGCTTAGGCCCGGCCCGGGAGAGCACGAGATCACCACATCGATCGGCAGAATGTGCCCAGGGAGGTCCCGAGGGGGGGAAAGCCCGGCGAGGACAGCAACCAGAGGGACCTGCTTTCAGCCTCGCCAGCACCCCTCGACCCCAGGGCGAGAGCAGCCGGACAACCCAAGGAAGGAGGACGCCTGACACGTGGCACGGAGCCTTGCGGGACAAGGGTTGTCACGACCGCAGCCAGGTGCCCGCAGTGGGGAGCGCACGGGGTAAAGCACCCACGCCGCCTGCCCACACCGCCCTCGGGTGCTGGAGACCGGAGGCGGCACCACGGCCTGGACCATCTGGAGGCACCCGAGCCGGCGCACAGGCCCACGCGGACGGCTCAAGTAAGCGAGGGCACAGCCGGGCTTGGCACCATGGTCAAGCCCAGAGGTCCCCCCCGCCCCGCACACGCCCAGAGGTCCCCATCTCTAAGGCGACAGTCGCCAAAGCACAGCGTGTCAGCACCTACCTGGCAACAAAAAGTGCTCATTTCAGGTGACAAAATCACCACGCCGACTGCCGGGGCCTAGACACAAGTCACCGGGACCTCCTGGGACCGTAGCCAGGCCACCGGCCCCAAGCACCGTTCCATCAGCCCCGGCCCCTGGAGCCCCCAGGGCCATCTGGTCGACCCCGGGAGCGTGGCGGCAGCCGGGACCGACGGGGGACTCGCGGGAGGTGGAGCGGGCCGGGTAGGCCCTCCCCCAGTCCGCCTGTCGTCCCCACGTCAGGACTTAGAAAAATCACCAAAGTCCTGCGGAGGCACCTGTGGACGCCCTGCTCCCCGGCCCTCAGGACGGCCCCACGCCTGTCCCATGCCGGCCCCATGCCGGTCCCCGACTCCCAGTTGGGACTGGGGGGGGGAGGGGGCGATACCACGGAGGCGTCCCCGACGGCCGGACCGCAATGGGAATCGCGGCCGGGCCCCTGGGGCGCCATATCCGTGCCTCCCCTCGCGACCCGATCCGGTCCGGTCCGTTCCGGTCCCCTCCGGTCCCCACCTCCGCAGCGGGCCTCGGAAAGCTTGGTAAGAAAATCGGGTCAGACGACCGGAACCCCACGCGTGCCCCGTGGCCGGGCCCGTCACGCCATCCACGGGCTTCCTCTCAAGGCTCGAGCGCGACACGGGAGAAAACCGCGCGACACGGAAGGCCCGACGACCGACCGGAGCCACCGGCCGGATGGCGTCCGGGCGCCGGACACACCCGCTCCCATTCCCCCACGGGCCGAGGAGGGGACACCGGTGGGTGCTGGTCGACCCGTCCAGGCGACCCCCACACCCTTCTCAGGGAGCGAGGCGGTGGCGGCGTCACACCCTCACAAGCCTGGAGGTTCAATCTCCCGCGAGCCGATCGCGCGCCGACACCCCAGAGAGAGCGGGACAATCACGCTAGTGTCACCGGCTTCCTGGAACTCCGGCTTGGGGACCGCAGCCAAATGCCATCCCTTACTGACATCGGCGACGCTCTGGCAGGGTGACGCTATATAAAAGCGGCCGCCAGGTGGCGCCCGACAACCGGCGCAAAGGACACCGAGACAGATCCAGATCGCGGGCCCGTGAAGGCGCACAGCCGGCCGCCCGGCCACCCGATCTTGTCCCGGCCCCACCTCGGAGGGGCGGGCAGAGGGTGTGGGGCGCGCGGACCCGGGGCGTCGGCCTCGGGAGCCCCCGACCAGCGCGGCACGGCTGCAGCACCCCAGGGCAGACCGGGAAAACGTGTCTGGGCCGCTCCAGCCGGAAAGGGAGCCGGCTGGCCGCGGGACACGCGCGTACGCATGCGCTCACGCCCACGCACGCACGCCCACGCACGCACGCACGACCCCGCCGGAAGCGGACGTGGGCGGAAAATTCCCCAAAGGGGCGCGCGTGGGTGGCTCAGTCGCTAAGCGTCTGCCTTCAGCTCGGGTCACGATCCCAGGGTCCTGGTTTCCAGCTCCCCGTCGGGCTCCCTGCTCACCGGGAAGCCTACTTCTCCCTCTCCCGCTCCCCCTGCTTGTGTTCCCTCTCTCGCTGTCTGTCTGTCTGCCTGTCTGCCTGTCTGCCTGCCTGTCTGTCTCTCTCTCTCTCTCTCTCTCTCTCTCTCTCTCTCTCTCTGTGAAATAAATAAATAAAATCTTAAAAAAATAAAATAAAATTCCCCGCAGACACCGGCAGGCCCCAGAGGCCCGGCCGGCATTACGCGGGCTTCCCACAGCGGCACACGGGCGGTGCCCTGGGCCTCTGGGAGGACTTAAGACAAATTTCGGGGGGCAGGCAGGGAACGGAAAACAGAGACCGTGTGAGTACTCCTAGAACAACAACGGTTGAACCATTTTTCTTCTATCATTTCAAGGGGAGGAAGTCTCTCTCAAGCATACGAAGAAAGCTCAGGAGGGCAGAAAGGGGGTGATTGACACACGCCCCCAGAAAGGTGCACACTGAATCCCTCTCTGCGTGTACCACGATGACATCCAAGGACAACAAACAGGCATGGGGGAACATCCGTGCAAAGGCAGGTGTGGCGATAAGAATATCGGTTTCCCCCGAAACCGCCTGGGTGGCTCAGTCGTTGAGCGTCTGCCTTCGGCTCAGGGCATGATCCAGGCGTTCTGGGATTGAGCCCCGCATCAGGCTCCTCCGATGGCAGCCTGCTTCTTCCTCTCCCACTCCCCCTGCTTGTGTTCCCTCCCTCTCTCACTGGCTGTCTCTCTCTCTCTGTCAAATAAATAAATCAACCAGTATTTAAATATATATATATATATATATATATATAATATTATATATTAATATATTTATATTTAACGTTTTTATTAAATACATTTAATATGTTTAAATATATTATATATTTATTTTATTGTATATTTATTATATTTTTATTTATATAATATATAAATAAATAATATATTTATTATATATAAATATATATTATATATTTATTAAATATATTTAATATATTTAATATTATATATATATTATACACACACACACACACACACACACACACATATATCTCGGTTTCAGCATCTGTGACCATAACCCGGAAACACACGGTGGGGGGGGGCGGGGGGGGAGGAGGAGGCGCGGAATGGGGAGGAAGGGAGTTAAAATAGCCATTCACTAAACAAATCCAGCTCCGGGACATCCGCGCATTCCAACACTAGGACACGGGGGGGGGGGGGGGGGGGGGGGTAAGAGAGGAAGGGAGGGTGGGTGGTGCTTGAGAAGAGGTAAATAATTGATGATGAAATGTTCCATGATATTAAGGAGAAAAGAAAAACCAGGCGTAGCACTTCCTCTGGCGTGTAAAGGAAAAAAAGTTTTTTGTTTTTTTTTTTTTCTTCCTTTTTTCGTCTTTCAAGTACACGTATTTCAGGGCACCTGACTGGCTCTGTCGGAGGAGGACCGGGTGACTCTTGATCCGCAGGGGTCGTGAGTTCCAGCACCACGCTGGATGGGCATAGAGATTACTTAAAATTAGAAAGCTTTAAAAAACAAACACACAAACCACAGACGCGGAGCAGCATTAAGCATCCAAGACATACACCTGTCTTGGGGCGCCTGGGTGGTGCAGTCGGTTGGTTGGGCAGCTGCCTTTGGCTCGGGTCATAGCCCCAAGGTCCTGGAACAGAGCCCCCCATCACGCTCCCTGCTCAGTGGGGAGTCTGCTTCTCTCCCTCCCTCTGCCGATCCCCCTGCTTGTGCTCTCTCACTCACGCCCTCTTTCTCAAATAAATAAAAATCTTTATTATGGAAAGAAAAAAAAAAGATAAACACCTGTAAACAGGAAGTAGTCAGAGGAAAACATCCACAGTAGCAGAGGATGCGACATTAGAGGGCAGCAGAGCAGCATCCTAGCCAGGTGCTATGGCGCTTTACTGCTTTCTGTGCCCCGTAGGGACCTTTAAAAAAACCTCACCCTCCTATCCAGGGAGGAGAGGGCAGAAGCAACCTCCAGCAAGACTTCCTTTGATTAAAGGGAACTCTTATTACATTCACCTTCACCATTTGAACATGGGCTTTTAATGGTTTCCTTTCCAAGCCTTTCTCTTTGCCTTCTTCTTACCTGTGTGAATCCCTGATCCCACAGTCACAACATCCCCCCCCCCGCCACCACCAGAACACACACACACACACACACACACACACACACACACACACACACACGGATGAAAACTGTTCTCTGTACACCATACATCCTGAGCACTGCGAAAGTAAATGAGGAAACGCGGACAAGAGAGAAATCAAGCAAATACCGTAACTCTGAAGGCTGGACATCTACTGAGTTGAGAGAACTGACCAAACATCAGAAACTTGAAATGAAGGTTTTCCTTTAAAGTTGATTCTTCCTTAGTGGGCTAAACTACCTACGTTCTTTACCGGTATTTCCTCAACTCAAGAGTGCGGCGATCCAAAGGCGGTTTCGCGGTAAAAAGTTTGTGGGTGCCGTCTTGACATTTGCTTTGCACGTACACATATTTCAGGGCACCAGGCTGGCTCGGTCAGTCG
>NW_026622967.1:0-25335 GCF_023065955.2 Ursus arctos | reverse complement strand
AACATATCTCAGCAGCTAAAAATAAACTATTTCCACAGATGAAAGTATATTTATGTGGAAAACAGATTTCATCTACTTCAAGTGTAAACTTATTAATATCATCATCATCATTACTATCACTGTATTTCCTTGATTATAAGATGCTATTAATCTAGGGGTGCCTGAGTGGCTCAGTTGGCTGGGCGTCTGCCTTCGGCTCAGGTCATGATCCCGCGCTGGTGGGACTGAGCCCCACATCAGGCTCCTTGCTCAGTGGGGAGTCTGCGTCTCCCTCTGCCCCTCCCCCACATGTGTGCGCATAAGTGCATGCGCACTCTAAGAAATAAAATCTTTAAAAAAAAGATGCTATTAATTTAGATCATACCATAGCAGCTTTTTGCGAAAGCAGAAACACGCTCACATTAAATGTATACGTAAAACTGGGAAGAAAGTATTCTCTTACAAATAAGGAAATACTATTCCCCTAAAACCAAGACTACACAGCATCCTTAGGCAACGCTTTGGTGGCCCTACATGTCTTTGTCTTTCAGCTCCTTTGGTGATTCCTTTAACGTCTCCTCCTGTTCACCTTCAGTACTGTAAGAGAGAAAGTGAGAAAATTATATGAATCCCCTGTCAGCAGAGTGCACTGACCTGGTACAAGGGACCAGTTTATCAGCCGTGTGAGAAGCAGCAGCAAGGGCACTAAGCTCAGAAGTGGAAAGTAGGTTCTGGTCCTGGGCCTGCCACTGACTAGCCATATGTTCTCAGGCATGTTTGGGCCTTGCTCTGGGCCTCAGTTTCCTCTCCAGAGACTGAATAAATACCCTCTAAGCATCAGCCCATCTGAAATCAGCCAATGATGCTATAGACAGTGAGAAGTTCCTGAGGAAATCAAGAGAGCACAGGAAATCTGCTGGGGATGGAGGCTGGAGCAAAGGGCATAGCCGTCGGGTCTTTCCAACTGTGAGACAGCTTCCTGCATGGATCATCAGGCGAGGCCAAGAGAGACTTATGCCAAAAAATGACCGGAAAAGAACACTGAAGACAAACTTAACCTGTTTCTACTTTAACCACTATCTAGGATTCAATTTCAATATCTGTTGAATACAAACTATAAGCCAGATCCCATGCTAAATTCTTCCATGTTTTCATATTTTTAATCTTTGCAATATTCCTAGGAAACCAATGGTACAAAGGAAAGAGCACAGATTTTGGATTGAGTTGTGACTTTATTAATTCTGTTCACTGGAGTATTTGTTTCTCTTCCAAGCATACAGTAGGACGGCACTTTTCGGCCCTCCTAATTTATATAAATGGCTGCATGGCTTGTTTTAACCAGTGAAAGTGATTCACTTTCAGGCAGAAACCTTAAGGACAGCGCACAATTCATATTCCCTTTTTCCTGCCTCAGCAATCAAGGAAACACAAGGTTGGGGTCTTCCTCAGTCTGGCTCTTGGATAGAAGGTAATATAGCACAGAACTCTTCTAGCCAATCCACAATGGACATGGAGCATGAGCAAAAAATAAATTTTTGCTGTTTTAAGCCACTAAAATCTGGGAGTTGTTTGTTATATAGCATGATCTAGCGTATCCTGACTGATATATCCACTTACTAACTGCAGCCTTAGAAAAAATAAACTTCGCTTTCCTTATTTATAAAATGGAGATAACAGCATATACTTCAGAGGGCTGTTACATAAGTTAAATTTGAGAAAACTGAGTACCTGGTATATAGTAGCTGCTTAGGAAATACTAAGCTATAATTATTATAGAAAAAAAAGTTGAGACCTAGAGATAGGGAAAATAAATAGAATGTTATGGTATCAGGCACTTTACACCTATTATTAGTTTTTTTAATTAAACTTTTTAATTTGAGGTTACTGCATATTCACATGAAGTTTAAAGAAACATACTTTACCCATGTAAATAAAGTAAATGCATTTTTTTCCTGAATTTTTGCCAACTCAGATTATTATTTTCATTCCCTAGAATTTCCCTTGGTCTGGTCCAGAATAAGAAATAATCTGAATAAACAAAGTGCTTCCTTATTGGGTTTGGATTGAGTGCTGAATGGTAACATCTTGCAAATCTATAGAACAATGTCGCAACCAAGATACCCACATTGATACAGTCAAGATACAGAACATTTCCACCACCACAGGGATCCCTCATGCTGCTCTTTTATTTTTTTAAAATATTTTATTTATTTATTAGAGAGAAAGAGAGAAAGGACAAGCAAGGGGAGCAGCAGGCAGAGGGAGAAGCAGACTTCCCACTGAGCAAGGAGCACTATGCGGGGCTTGATCGCAGGGTCCTGGCATCATGACCCGAGCTCAAGGCAGATGCTTAACTGACTGAGCCACCCAGGGTCCCCTCATGCTGCCCTTTTGTAGGCATGTCTACTTCCCTCCTACTGCCTGCCTCTACCTTATCCCCTGGAAACTACTCAAATAATTTTATAATTTCAAGAATGTTATATAAGTGGAATCATACAGTAAATAACTTTGGGGGATTGTTCTTTTCACCCAGCACAATTCTCTGGAGATATATCTAGGTTGTTGCATGTATCAATAATTCATTCTCTTTTATTGCTGAGGAGTATTCCATAGTATGGATGTACTAATCTGTTAAATCATTTACTTGTTAGACAACATTTGGGTTTCTGGTTTTTGGTTATTACAAATAAAGTTGCAAAAATAGGAAAATAAATAAATAAAGTTGCTATAAACATTCATGTATGTGTTTCTTTTTTTAAGATTTAATTATTTATTTGAGACAGTGAGAGAGAACACAAGTACGAGCAGGAGGGGCAAAGAAAGAGGGAGAGAGAGAATCCCAAGCAGACTCCATGCTCACGACCTGAGATCACGACCCAAGGGGAAACCAAGAGTTGGATACTCAACCAACGGTACCATCCAGGCGCCCCTACGTATATATTTTTATATGAACGTTAAGTCTTCGTTTCTCTGTAATTAATGCCAGGAGTTATATTATTACTTTCAATCTCTATGTCAACATTCTTTGTAAGGATTCTTATTCCTACTCTACAAATGGGGAAACAGAAGAGAAGGGTTGAGAAACTTGACCAAAGTCACAGGGATAGAAAGGCAGAGTCAGGATTTGAATACAGATAATGACTTCTCTTCACAATCCCTCAGAATCCTGCTGAACAAGTCCTAAGAAAGCTAAGACGTTTAAAGCTCATTTTTATGACATGCTGGCTAAAACATTTGAGCACAAGCAATATATAAATATGGGATATTATCATTATTTAACATTACTTCTGTGAGTCTGAAACTGTGAATAAAATATTAGCACATACCTTCGTATAGGTTGGAATGGAGACCTGGTCAAAATTTCAGCATTCCTTCCAAGGCTTTTTCTCATCTGGAACTTTTCTTCATCTGAAAGAATAAAGTAAATACATTTTTTTCCTGAATTTTTGCCAACTCAGATTATTATTTTCATTCCCTAGAATTTCCCTTGGCCTGGTCCAGAATAAGAAATAATCTGAATAAACAAAGTGCTTCCTAATTGGGTTTGGATTGAGTGCTGTAGGAGAGGTTTTGCTCTGAAAGTTTATTTTCCTTGCTCAGAGGGGGTAACTACATTCTGACACTCAGAATACAATCAAGCCATTTACTGGCCTTTCAATTATAACCACTCAGTTATTTCTGGAGACAAATGTTGTTTTGTTTTTTCAGGAAGGCAAACTGACCTGGTTCCTGTCAACAGACACCAGGGGGCGTTGAAACCAAGAACTGTTTGTTCACTGAGGATTCCAAATAAAAAAGACCATTAGCTGAGCATTCCCAGAGGGCTAACGGGGCCTCTTGGCCATCAGACTCCACTTAAAGCATGGGGGGGGGGGGGGGGACACGGACATGACACGACTAATTCAACTATTTTCTATTCTCCTTGACCTCAAGTGTCCGAAGTTACTCCCCACCAGTTCTCAGTAAGACACTTTGCAGACCTCAGGGCAGACAGTACTAACTACCCATTTTCCTTCCCACCACTATACTGCTCTGATTTATGGAGAAGCGGACAGACAGAGCAGCCTGCCCCCTTGGCAAATGCTCATGATCCCCTTGCCATTCCTTAGGAACACTGGTCTGGTGGGCAATGGGGAGGCCCACCAAAGCAGTGTCACCTTTAGCAGGTACCAAGGAGGTCTGAAGCCCCACCAGTAGAGAAGCACTGGGGTTCTTCTTCCCATGACCCTCTTTGAAATACCTAGAAAGCATAAACACCTAGAAAGCATAAAGGAATTCCTAATAAGCACAATTAGAGCTGGAGGAACACTTAGAGATTTTAGAGTCTCTCTTCTTTACTTTATACAAAGGGAGGGTGGGGCTCTGGGGTAAAATGACTTGCCCAAGGTCATGCAGGGGGGAAAAATCAGTGGCAGAACTGGGCTTGGAACCCAGCATGTGTCCAGTTGTTACCCGTGGCATCACCTGGTATGGAAGGGGTTTATGTCAGAGCCCTATTGGAAACGGGGAGAGAGAAAGGCCAAAAGCAGGAAATGAGTGGAAATCAGAGGCTTCTTCATGTACTTCAGATGTCTGTACCAAACTCGTCCTGGATTTCTGACCTACCTGCCCCACAACTTCTCTATCCCACTCAACCCTCTTCCAAACAGAAGTGAAATGGCTACATGCAGGCAAGGCTCACAAAGAACGTGATCATGGGCGGAGGCTCCAGAGAGAGAAGTGGACACCCCAAGACGCAGGTCTGGGGACTTTTAATACATGTTGTCCTGAGGATTTAACTGCTCATCTAAAAGCTTACTGCTTCTTAAAATGGTCTTGGCTGCGACAGGGGCATGAATCAGGTTAGAGACAGAAGACAGCGTGTGAGGCAGGAGGAAGGGAGTAAGTTCAGAACCCAAGCACACCATGCCTGGGTTCAGAATGTCGAGACATGACCACAGACAGCTACCTGGCTCAGTAGGTGCGAAACTCTGGCTTTAAAATAGATGGCTGTATACCATAAAAGAGTAAAAGTGTACAATTTTTTAAATGTCTGTATCAGAACCAGTGGTTCACTTATATCTTATCTTGTGCCACACCCAGGCTGCTGATCCAAGGTTAACTTCCCACGTAACGGAAAGCAGTTGCTGAGTTATATAGAACCCAAGGCCTCCCAAGGGAAGGATGTTATGTTGACTGTGCACTATTGGCTGTTATTAACTCTTTGCCAAGATGCTAAGCCAACAAAGGAAAATGTCTTTTGGGGTGGAGAAGAACATGAAGATCAAGTTCTAGTTTTTGTTGTGTGAATAACCAGTTGTATGGCCTGGGCAAATCCCTCAAGTCAGCTCAGTGAAGATAACCAAACACCTGTTATGTGCCACAAAGGGGTCAGAAATTTAATGAAAGACTAGAGAAGGAAAGAAGAAGGAGAAGAAGGAGGAGGAGGAAAAGGGAGGAGGAGGGAGAAGGAGAAGAAAAAGAAGAGGAAGAAGAAGGGGAGGGGGGGAGGACAGGGAGAACGGAGAGCAGCAGCAGCAAGCACTAAACATATGCTCTAAGAATGCAAGGGGAAGTACAGATAACACAATATGTGGCTGTCAGGAGGCTGGTGAGGGGCAGGAGACTCATTCTAATGAATGGAAATCCCTGAGCCTAGGTTCCCTCATCTGTAAAATCAAAGGCCTGGAGGAGATTATCTCTAAGGACTGTTCCAGCTCTAAAGATCTGTCATCCAACAGAAACTGAAGGCAAGTGAAAAGGAATTTGCTTTAAGAGCTTATTACCAGAGCCTGGAGGTTGGGCAAACGCATCTTGTATTCCTTCAAAGTCCTCTTCTATGGGACTTGAAGTCTACAAAAGAATAAAAGAGCAAAGGAAGAAGGGTCACTGGAGGCCGACATATAATCAAAAGGTAGAAGGAGAATTTCTTGATGTTCTTAAACCTTGAAAATCTTTATAAGGTTCCTGCATCTTTAATAGAAAAAGAACAAACCTGTTTCGAAGACATTAAGGATCATTTGTACTTTATGTTCCTCCTCAGCAAGCCCTCCCCTGCCTCCCACTGTGAGGAGGAATTGTGTGACTTTTCCCTTCTTTATGTCATTATCCCCTCCTCTTCCCAACCTTCCAACAAAGATGTTTTGATTCTTAGGACCTTCATCAGGAAAGCCTAAGAAAGTTGGGGGGGCGCCTGGGTGGCTCGGTCAGTTAAGCGTCTGCCTTTGGCTTAAGTCATGATCTCAGGGTCCAGGGATGGAGCCCGACATCGAGCCCTGCAATTGGGCTCCCTGCTTAGCTGAGAGTCTTCTCCCTCTCCCTCTGCCACCCTCCGCTGGCTCGTGCTCTCTCTCCCTCCCTCTCTCTCAAATAAATGAATAAAATCTTTAAATAAATAAATAAATAAATAAATAAATAATAAGGAAAAAAGAAAAGCCAAAGAAGGTTGCAAAATGGCCCAGACTGCAAAGTTACTTTCTGGGGTGAGAAGTCAAAATACTGGTTCCTTTGAGAGGGTGCAGTGACTGGGAGGAGACCCCCGGGGTGGGGGGGGTGTCTTCTGGAGGACTGCTTTGTATCTTTTTATTAAAGATTTTCTTTTTTTTTTTTTTAATTTTATTTATTTATTTAACACAGATAGAGACAGCCAGCGAGAGAGGGAACACAAGCAGGGGGAGTGGGAGAGGAAGAAGCAGGCTCACAGCGGAGGAGCCCGATGTGGGGCTCGATCCCATAACGCCGGGATCACGCCCTGAGCCGAAGGCAGACGCTCAACCGCTGTGCCACCCAGGCGCCCCTATTAAAGATTTTCTTAACATCCCAGTCTGCTCAAGTAAAATCAAGAATAGCTGAAGGATTAATAATGAAAAACTTCTCTGAGTTATTAGAAGTGCACAATAGTGTAAATGATGCTTTTGTTGCATCACTGAATTCTTGTCAGTCAAATGTTGTGTTTAAGACATACAATCAATCCTCCCTTTCCTCCACCCCACCTTCCATATTGGTAAAAGGTCCAAAAAAGGTGGCAGGTTAGTAGGAAGGTGAGGCAGTAATTATATAAATAAATAAGAAAATCCAACCAGCTTCATTTTACAAATGAAAATACTCTATGCAAAGACGTGCTTGCCAAAGCTGGGCTGGTTCCCGAGAAAGCCCCACTCACTGCCCAGCACCATATTCATGCTGAGCCTGGCTTCTGATCCTGGCTCCCTGGACACGGAAGCTTGGCAGGCCAGGGCTAATTCCCTACATGTGCCGATCACCACTTCTTCACACAGAGGAAGAACGGCAGGCCTTCTTCTCTTCTCCACAGGAAGAATAGGTGAATTAGGTAACATGAAGAAAGGTGTTTTGAAAAAAAGTACAAAGTGCTGTACAAACGCAGGAACCACCGTTTTGGGAGAAACTGCACATGACCTTCCATTCTCAAATATCTTATTTTTCAGATGTCTTTTCAAAACATGAAAACACTGCTAAGTTAACATTATACACTTTCATGTGTAAGCTATTTTTCCTCAATAAAAATAACTTAAAAGGAATAAGGCAATAGAGAAAGCTGAAAAGTACTGTGGTTTTTACCTCTAGAGCTAAGTTTTCTTGAGCAGTCGAGGAATAAAAATATTCATGGTCTGGAGTTAAAAATTCATCTGTTATGTCCTCAGAAGATTCTGGTGAACAAGTTGATCGCACGGACTGATCCTATTAATAATGTAGGAGATCACTTTTAGGTTGGTGTCCATTATAAACAAATCCCTTCATAGTTGGATGCTGTGTTAATAATGGGGTTAGCTAAAATTACCCAGCAGTCAGGGTTGACACTCCCTGAGCCAGCCCTCCCTGCCTGCTTGCACACCTGCCTCTGCCCTCCTTCCCCACAGTGAGCTGTGAACCCCGTGCAGCAAGTGAGGCAAATGACAGTCCTGAGACTCATCACCCTCATCGTTACAATGGAGGGGGAGGGAGCTGGGCAACCTTTCTGCTCTGAAATTCTAAGAAGAAAGGCCCTAGACAACTCAAGCTGGGACTGAGCTTGAACAGCCACAGATGGTTCGTCCTCCAGACGAGGAAGCTGAGGCCGCTCAGAACTGAGGAGTCCCATGGGTGTTACAGTTTAAAAGCAAGCGAAGGAACATGATGTTAAAAATAGCAATGCAGGGGTGCCTGGGTGGCTTAGTCAGATAAGCATCTGACTCTTGATTTTGGCTCAGGTCATGATCTCAGGGTCCTGGGATCCAGCCCCACTTCTTTGGGCTCCAAGCTCAGGGGGGAGTCTGCTCCAGGATTCTCTCTCCCCCTCTGCCCCTCCCCCGCTCATGCCAGCTTGTGCACATGTGCACTCTCTCAAATAAATAAATCTTCTGAAAAAAATAGCAATGCAATCTCAATAAGAAAAATACACTTGAAAATTCAAAAGTACCAGTTAATTCTTCAGCATCTCTGTTCCACCCTTTCCTTTTCTGCTCGTTTCTCCATGTTCAGGCCCTGATCCCCACATGGGCAGGCTACTAGCTCCTCTCCACACCTTCAGTCATCTCTTTGCAGAGGTTTTTTCATTTACTTCCTTGGATGCTGCTTTTGCCACACACTTGATCTTCCCATGCGCTTGGCAGATGCTCCCCTTTACCTCTCATATCAAATTGAAACTTCTCAGATAAGACTGGCCTCACATACCCTCACCACTTCCCTGACAGACTTGCTTCTCCAGCCAAGCCAGTATGCCTAACATGGCCTATCCTTCCAGCCCCCATGTGAGAAAACGAATAAATTGTCTTAAATTATCCTTGTGAGTGGTTTGTGTGCTATGATTAAATTCAACAGTATGTTCGTTGAAAGACCTTAAATGTTATCACAATTGTATTTTTATATTACTTCATTTTTAGTTGCTGTGTATATTCTTTAAGTGGTTGTGTCCTCGTATCATAATGATAAAAGATTCTGGCTCCTTAGCCTGGCTGGACTGTGGCCCAGCTTGCATGCCTCAAGGGTGTATTAAACCCTGAAGCAGGGCTGGAGCCTCAATGCATTGATCCTGCTGGGGTGCGGTTGTCAGGCATGAACACATGCCTTCCACTGAGAGCTGAATTTGGGTCTTAGAGGACATTCTAGGTGAAGGCACTCTCATCACAACACTAGCCTTGCTCTTCCTACTCCAATCAGACCTCAGTCACCTGCTGGCCATGAGCTTTGATACCTGACCTCACACTGCACTTCCAGAGTTGGTCTTATCTATCCAACTAGACAGGAAGTTCCAGGGCTTCCTGAAGCTGACATTTGCCTGTGTTCTGCACAAGCTCCAAGATACAGTGTGCTTTGAGTTGAACTGACTCAAAAAGTATTTAGGCAGGGAAGAAAGACTTCTTCATTCATGTCAGAGGCATGAGAGCACATACTTCAACAAAAAAGAACTACTACAGATATTATTTCACTGGCATAGTACGTAACAACTCAGTTCTACTTTATTAGGTCCTTGGGTTCAACCTGGCTCTGCAAGCCATATTACTTACGCTGTAAGATTTCTCAATAACCACAGAGGCATCAGAACTTGCTTGAAAGACTTCATTATGCTCTGGATGCTCATTTTTTCTGGGAGACAGGTGCCCGATACCTAATGATTTTAACACAACCAGGGCCATAGTCATTCAGTGATATTTAGATGGCATGGAAGGGGAGAAGAGCGGCGTGAGTGAAGAGATGTGTGACTGTTCTGCCAAGGGTAGCCATGTCCCATTTGTCAGGTTCAGTCCAGAAAGCAGAGACTGTTAGTTTGGCCTGGCCCCAACACACGGTCCTGTATCATCAATCCTTTTGCCCATGCATTCAAGAACATGCTTGAAAAGGAACAGATTCTAAAAACTGAAAGTACCCAAGCCAGTAGATTTTCTACCTAAGATAAGTGATAATTTTAGATGCATCTTTCTTTGACTTGTAAACTATTGTGAAATAATATTCCATGCCCTGCTTGCAAGCAAACTACCAAGTGGAACTACATGGCCTTCAGTCTTAACCTATAAATCTATAAAGTAATGACAGTCAATGCCATTTGCCTCTAGGTTCTTCTGGCACAGAATCTCTGGGAGCCAGTGGAGTTTTTCTGGCTTAAAATGCAATGCAAGGAAATGGGCAGTAGGGAATGGGCATCTACCACTGCACTCAGGTAAGAAAGGTTCATCTCCCTGCCAGCTTAGAGCCAGAACGGGGTCACTGTATAGAGATTATTTTACTTCCTTTGAGCAAATGGGTCTGCTCCAGTAACAGAAAAACTCACGAATCTTTGGACTTCTTTACCTTCAGGAAGGCCAGTGGAATCAAAAGAGAATGCTGCTTTCCCCTGCAATTCAGGGTTCCCAGAGAGATGAGAAAAGAGAGAAGACCAAGCAAAGGACATATGCTAGGAGGCTTACTTATTTTTGAGAGCTAATAACTTGATAGAGCTCACCTATCCCAGTTCCTCCAACTGAACTTACTGGTGAAGCTTTGAGGCCCAGGCTGTCTGCCACGCTGGTCACTGTCACGGTCACTGTTGTCCATTCTGCCACACTTGCCATATCCTCCTGGCTCATCATTTTTCCTGGGATACTCTACAATGCACTGCCAGCCCACCTTCTCAGGGTCCCTTAGCAGGGGCTGCAGCAGGGGATCAGGCTCACTTTTAGCCTCACCCTCTAAAGTCACACTACTCTGAGGATGCCAAGGTGGTACCGCCAGCTGCCCAGTAGCTGCTCTCTCTGCCATTTCTTTCACTTCCACTGGAGAGAAGGGAAAACAGCATTTAAAATGAACATTGGAAACTAAAGCTTTTGCTTCTTAAAGAGCTATATAATACTTTCATAGTTGCCTTTTTAGAAATGCATCATACATACTTGCTCTGTTTGGCTTGAAGGGGAAAAGAAAAGAGAATTGGTAACACAGGGAAGGGCAGAATTTCAGTTCATTTCTGAATTTTGGAATGGAAGGTAGAAGAAAACTTGTAGATAGACCTTCTTGTTGTGAAGATTTTATAAGAAAATAACATCTGCAGCCCCCAGTCTGTAGAGACTAATGGAAAGGATTCTATTTGAGTTTGTCTAGCATCTTTAGACTATGCAGAGCTCATATTATGGGAGTGTGTGTGTGTGTATATATATATATGTTTATATGTGTATCTGCATAAGCATGTCTTCATTACAAATGTTCTATACTTTTGCTTATGTCATTTAACATTAGTATTGAAAAAACATAGACACCATATCCTTTTAAGCTTCTAAAACTGATATAAAAGGAAATGCCCACAGGATATGCAAAAGTGACACTTCACGCTCTCTACTTTCATAATGAATGTTGCACATTAAATTTCCACTGTGGAGGCGCCTGGGAGGCTCAGTCATTAAGCGTCTGCCTTCAGCCCGGGGTCATGATCTCAGGGTCCTGGGATGGAGCCCCACATCGCGCTCCCTGCTCTGCTGGGAGCCTGCTTCTTCCTCTCCCACTCCCCCAGCTTGTGTTCCCTCTCTCACTAGCTGTCTCTCTGTCAAATAAATAAAATCAAATCTTAAAAAAAAAAAAAAATTCCACTGTGTATTGTTTTGCTACACTTGTTACATAATATGTGTGTGTGTGTGTATATATATGTATATATATATAAATGTATATGTATAATATGTGTAATATCCATTTTGTATAATATACATCCACATATGTATAATATGTGTGTGTGTGTATATATATATATATATATATATAAAATGGAAATATTTCCTATAAAGCCTAGAAATGAAAAAAGTTTTTCCCAGAAAAACAAATCACTGAACAGAACAGTATACACAGTGGCAGGCTTGACAGTCTCTTTTCTTTGGACTACTAACACAAAACATGTTCATTTAAACAATGTTAAAAGACCCATCTTAATAAAAGCTTATCTTTCCTACGTGGTAAACCAAAAAACGAAGAAGGAGAAGAAGGAGAAGAAGGAGGAGGAGAAGAAGGAGGAGGAGGAGAAGGGGGAGTGGGAGGGGAGGAGGAGGAGAAGGAGAAGAAGAAAGAAAAAAGCATTTCCTTTCTGCAATTTGTAATCAGAAAGGCCTTGCTTTTAAACTAGAATGATCCAACAGAAGAAAAGAACGTGGGAGGCTGTGCAATATGGGCTGTGTACTTAGAGGTAACAAGCAGGTTAGAAATATACTTTAAATTTCATTTGGCCCAACAGAACCTATGACTCTTTACTCACTTTTCCATTTTAAATGTACCTCTCCATCATCTTCATTATTTCTTGACTTTGCGTTACAGATTTCAGAAGATACAGACTCCATACTGATCCTAAATTATATAGGTTTGGGGGAAGGGGAGCAGGGTGGACACAAATACACCAGTTTGCTCAAGTTCCTGACACAAGCCTAAGCCCACCAGCCCACCCAGAGACCAGCCCCTACTCTCAGAGCCATTCCTGGGGCTGCACTGACTCCTGCCTACCACCAGAGAGCCCCAGACTCCCCAACGTCCAGACCACACGACTCCTTACCTAGTAGAGCCCTGGCCAGGGCTGGATGATGCGGGAGGTCCCTTGGGGTGGCTTGGCACAGTGACAAGTGCACTATTAAGCTGAGTCAGCATGGTTCGGGCACTGGACTCTTTAGGCCTTCCCTGGCTAAGAAATGAAAGGACTGTGTTAGAAGACCTCTAAGGGTTTTTTCAGCTTCCAAGTTCAGATTTCATGATTCTAAAAGTACTGAAAAATTTTCACAGGAAGAAGGAACCCACAATTGAAACCCAGTTTCACCAGACAGACTTCTGAGCCCTAGAAGAGCCCCCCCACCCCAACTATGCCACAGAACACAGGTGATGGTTCAGTAACTGTTCCTGCCCTACGATCAGAATTCTCCAGTAAGAGGCACACCTGCATATCAGTGAGAGCACAATAACTAACATTTGCAAACATGGCCTTAAGGCACCAGGGAGCCTGAAGGACATTCAGAGCTCTTCAGCCTAGTCTCACTGAGCTCTAGACCCTACCTGCCACTAACCAGCTGCCTGCCTCTGGCATACTTCAATCTCTGTGGACCAACGTTTCCTCATCTGAAAAACAAGGGAGTCTTTCTTCCTCTACATATCCATGATCATACAGACATCTCATCGTCTATTAAAGTAACTCCTCAAAAACATGTGACCTGTGGCATAGGTATGAATTCCTCGTTATCTTGAACGTCCCACTTGCCCACTGGACCAGAACACAGAGAGGCTGCCGAACTGGAAAGGTCAGATCTGGCTGGCTTCTTTAAAGAGCAATTTGGCAGCAGCTACCAAGTATCTTTAAAATGTTTAAATCCTTTGGCCTAGTAACTCTGCTTGCGGTAACCTGTCAAGGACATAATCCAGAGTGCAGAAAGTTTCACTAACAAGTCACTGCGGCCCTATTCAAAATGGGTAAAAGCAGGAAACGACCTAAAATTCAACAATGAGGGAAATCCAACAAGTCCAAATTCAGAAGATGTTTTCTTTTTTTAATCTTTATTTAAGTAATCTTTACACCCAACATGGGGCTCAAACTCACAACCTTGAGATCAAGTGTGGCACACTCTTCCAACTGAGCCATCAGGTGCCCCCATCCCGCGATGTTATTTAATAATGTGGGATAATGCTCTTGTTCTAATGTAGGATGAAAAATCAGGATATAAAAGCAGCTATGTGGGGGCACCTAGGTGACTCAGTTGGTTAAGCGTCTGACTCTTGATCTCAGCTCAGGTCTTGATCTCAGGGTTGTGAGCTCAAGCCCTATGCTGGGCTTCACACTGGGTGTGGTGTCTACTTATAAATAAATACATAAATAAATGTAGCAATATGCATATAATTATAATTTTATCTTTTAAAAGCATACAAAAAGACTAGGTGGATTGGCAGCAAAATGTCAAACTTTTCTTTGATCTGTGTTTTGTTCTTTTGAGGGAACAGGGTGAATGGGTGTAGCAGAGGCCACAACTATGGCTTTGCTTTGTCATCTAATGGCCTTACTGTCACCCCATCTGCTTCTCTCAATGATGTGAGCTCTAACCCCTTCGATGCCAGTTAGTTGGTTCTCTAATAATTCTCTCTGTAAAGGTAAACTACATTGAACTAAAATGTCTGGGCATCTTCCTTGGTTCTCCCTAGTGGACACATTTACGAACTGAGTCTCAGTCACCACTGGGAGAGAGACAAAAAATTACGTTTTTCCCAGAAGAACTGACTTCAAAACCATGGTTTAAAGCTACCATTTAACCACAGAAAAGGAAAGCTGAAATTGATAGATTAGTCTATCTTGAAACACAATTATTGGCCCTATAATAATTGCTCCTATGCAAAATAAAATTTGTTTTCCCTAAATTCTTAAAAATTCAGTGTACACATATGCTTTCCTTCCTATGATCTGTGCTGAAGCCAATTCATTTCACTGATTTGGCTGGAAATCAGAGGCTTCACTGTAACAGTTAAACTGTTCAACCCCTGCTCTGGCGTCAGGGATGCTTATTTTGAACCCTGTTCCAAACAGTTTGGCTTCTGGAGCACTGACAAATGGAATACCTGGCATTTCTTTTTATAAGAAGAACAATCCGGGCAGGTTTGGAAAGGCAAGGTGCTTTGCTTTTGACAAATGATGAGTTCTGTCTGATTAACCTGCCAGCTCCTTTACCTTTGATGTTTTCTCCTACAGGTTTCCGTTACACAGCTCTTTCCACTCACCTGAAGGAGAAAACCTGCCAAGATCTGTTTCTGTGTCAGAATTCTTCATCACTCACAGTCTCTTTGTCATAAGACACATGAAGATCATTAAGGGGCTTTGGGGTCACACAGGAGTCTAAAGGCATGGTGACACAAAGAACAAAATGTTAACCCACCTGCTGGTATTGGGGCTCCTGTTTCTTTCCAAACTGCGCTTGGCTCCTTGAGTGGGCTGCGATTGTTCACTTGTGCTCTGTTTTCCGGGCCCACAAAAAGTGGGCAGCTTAAAAAGCAGTAAACATGTTTCAGTGCTTTAATGAAGGAATTCCTCTTCACTCTCACATTCTATTTTTTAAGCTATTCTTACTAATTATGCAGAAATAACCAGACCTACTAAGATGATTTCCCTTTGCACATTTCATTTCTAGTAACTCATCTCTTGGCTGGAGGTCTTTACACAGAAATGTTGGCCCCCAGAAACCCAGTCCAGACTAGGAGCAGACAAGACAGACTTCAAAAACCCACTAACTTTCAGGATGCCTGGGTGGCTCAGTGGTGAAGCATCTGCTTTGGCTCAGGTCATGACCCTGTAGTCCTGGGATTAAGCCCTGTTCAGGCTCCCTGCTCAGTGGGGGGCCTGCTCCTTCCTCTCCCACTCCCCCTGCTTGTGCTCTGTCAAATAAATGAATAAAATCTTTTTAAAAATCCAATAACTTTCCCCTATATTATTATTAAGGCAGCAAGCTTTGTGGCAGGAGCCTTGGGCCTTGGGTTCTAGTCTAATCCTTACTCAAAATAACCTAAGAGAGTCTTCTGCTTCAGCTCCTTCATCCACAAAACAGGGAAAATAGTATCTACCTGAATCCACCCGTGGGGATGTTATAAAAATAAGACACAATAAAATAAAAGCTACAATACTTTGGAAATAGAAGAAAATTAAATTAAAGCCCATGTATTTTATTCCAAAGAGAAAAGTCTGGATTTGCTTAATCTAATTTTAACAAACTTAGTTCATTATATTTCCTAACCTGCAGCAAGTTAAGGCAACAAATGTGGTGTGCTGGGATGGCGGCAAGATGCCCAAAGGTGAGAGGATGCATAAAAATGGTCATAAGCTCCCTGAAGTATGAGCTCCAGAGGCCTTTGTGTGGGGACAAAGATTCCTTAGCAGGGGCTGAAGACAACAACTTTATTATAGAGCATCAAATAACACATGTTCTGAAAAATGTCATGGTCACCAGGGAAAGATTAGACTATATTGAGAAATGTAGTCAAAATAGGTATTTAGAATAATGGGAAGTTTGTTAATGTTTTCATTTGGCACGATTAAAAATTTAGGAACTGAGAAATTAAAGGAATGACCCAAGGCACCAGGCATATAAATGAGGCAGGCCTTGGACCTTCTTGCCCAGCCCAGCCTTCAGTTGAATACAGTCAAGGGAGTGATCCCAGCCCATGCCACATGGAGTAAAAGAATCGTCCTGGTTAGCCCTAACATATTCCTGACCCACAAAATTGCAAAAAATAATATATCACTGTTATTTTAAGCCACTAAGTTTGGGCTATTGTTGTTACTACACAGCAATAGATAAGCAAAACATAATATACAAGAAAAGTTATTTCTAATAGTTTTCTAGGAAATCTGAATTTTCAACAGAAACAGAAATATTAGTCTAAGTAAATTCTTTTTGCCTTCTCTTTATACAAAAACAAATGCCAGTGCTTTTCCAAATGTTTTAAGCGAGGACTGCAGTCTCACTGAAGTTCAGCAAGGCACAGTGAAAGCACAGCAGACAAGGCATGAAGAAACCTGCCCTTAATCAGCCGTGGGCCTTGGCAGTGGCACGGTAAGGGCTGCGGGTGGTGGGAGTTGTCTGCCCTGTGCGGGCAATAAAGGGGTGCACTAGAGGTGGAGAAGTTTAAAACTATAATAAAACCCACTAAAAGCTGACCAGCTTTTTATCACCACAGGCCAGCAATCCTAGATAACTTCAGTGACAAAATCCTTCTCCTAATGGGGCTGACCTCTCCTATCCCAACCTCACCTCGGGAACACCTGGACCTTAGGAAGGTTAAGCCACTGAGCTTGAGCCTCACACTCTGTAAAATGACGGGGCTGATTGTCTCTAAAATTCTGATTCAGGAGACAGCCACAATGAATCACGGAACGCTACATCAAAAACCGACGCTGTACTGTATGGTGACTAACATATATCATAATAAAAAATTAAAAAAAAAAAAGAGAGACAGTCAGCTCTCTATATGTGACCTTGTTCAAATTCATTAATTTATTCATTCCTTCAAGGACCATTTATCAAGTACCTTCTGTGTGCCAGGTACCCCTACAAGGGCACAGAATGAGTAAGACCCAGGCCCCTAAGGAGCTCATGCAGGAGCCACTCTGCAACCTCACTAAGCCTCAAGCTACACCTCCTAGAACGGTTCCCGTGGTGTCTTCTCACCTCCTTTGAGGTGTCTTCTTTGATGACCAGGCCCCTCTGTCCCACACTGGAGCTACACGTAAGTACAGCCTGTAGCTCAATCATCATCATACCCCAGGGTCTAACGTATAGCCTCTGGCTCTATACATGTTTACTGAATGAGTGAGTAAATGAATAAACAATTGAGAATGGGAATTAATACCTGCCCAAAATACCATATTTAGTAAGTGAATCATGTAAAATTGTCAATACTTGAATATTCTGACCTATAAAACAGCAATTTCATATGGTCCAATCTGATGCACAGGATTTATAAAGAAGAACATGGGCTGTGTGTTGGGTTTGGAATGAGAGATGAAGAGTATCTACCTTCGAATCCCTTCCTAGAGGCCTTATTTCCCAAAGCCAAGAGGACCCCTCTGAGATGGTTATATTTATGTCAGTCCTTGCACGGGGGTTGGGGCCATGCTGACCCATGTTCCAGATCCTGCTCATGTAGCCCTGCCTCCTACTTTTTTTTTTTTTTTTAAAGATTTTATTTATTTATTCGACAGAGATCGAGACAGCCAGCGAGAGAGGGAACACAAGCAGGGGGAATGGGAGAAGAAGAAGCAGGCTCATAGCGGAGGAGCCTGATGTGGGGCTTGATCCCATAACGCCGGGATCACGCCCTGAGCCGAAGGCAGACGCTTAACCGCTGTGCCACCCAGGCGCCCCACTGCCTCCTACTTCTTAGCTGTACCTGATGGCTCTTCTCTGACTGATCTCCAGTGCTTTCTTCAGAGACTTGGGTGACAGGTTTCCAGCCACAGCCACTTCTTTTCCTGGACCTTTTGCCAAAATGTCCCCCTTGAAAATCTTTCACTATGGAAGACCTTGTCAGGGTTAGACAACGGCCACTGGTGTAAGGCTGCTGGCCTCCTGGAAGCTGCACGACAGGAGGTACGTATCTGGAAGCTGGTGGGCCCAAGGCTGAAGGGGAGTCAGAGACGTTTGCAAACTCCCTTGAGGAAGCCCACCAAGACCTACACTCTTCCTGCTCCTTCTGTATCATCTCAAGCTGACCGATCTTTCGCTGGATGTTCCCGAGCAGATCGGCATTCTGCTGCATTAATGTCTGTGAGATCTTTAGATTCAGCACACACTTACTGATGTACTCCTCAGTCATGCACCTATCGCTCACAATGCCCTTGGCTTCTCTGGCTGGCGCAGGCAGGTCGGGGGAACTAGGAGAACCATTTTGCCAATCCCAGTCCTCAAAGGAAAGCTCTGTGCTGGCTTCTGAAGAGCTCTCGTCCTCATCGTAAAAACAGCATGCCTCTCTCTCCATCTTTTCCAGCTCTTCTTCCATGGACTTCAGTTCATCTGCCTGGCTTGGTCCAGCCCCCTCAAAGGATGAACCGGCTCCCGGGGGCTCCTCCTCATCAGCTCCCCTGTCCAGGCAGCCTGAGTAGATCTCATTGATTTCGAAGCTACTGAGGCTTGCCTGACCTGGGCTGGGGCTCCTAGCCTCTTCTGCCACAGACCCAGCAGGAGAAGCAGCATGTTGGTTTGGAGTCTCCTTGGCCATCATACTTGAATCTAGAACCCGAGGATCTGGTGTTGCTTTCTCGGTGGGAGAAGGGGGACCCCTGGGTGAATGAAGTCGACTGCCTGCTGGAAAGAATGACAACATGCCACTGATTAAAGTGTTCACATGCAGCAGCTAAGCAGCCTTGGCATGCTGCTCAAGTGCAGTGAGAACAGAGAAAACAGCTTTTTATTTTCCCATTCCCTTCATAGGTGTGCAAGACTACCAGATACACTCATGGAGGGTGTGAGGGTATTTCTAACAGATGAAAATTTCCATTTTGACATGAGTTGAGGTAGAAAATTGGGAAGAGATCAAACCCTGGGGAAAATGTTCTAAGTTTAAGTTATAGTGTGTTCAAAACACACATAACTGTCAGGACATGGAAATTACCGACCCCTAAATCTTAAGGACTAAATCCACAGTTTTTTTTACATACACAGGAGTTTGAATATTCATGTCAGTTAAAGTTATGCTCTTGGTGAGTATCTGATAAAAGTAGCCAAAACACTTCCCAAGAGGCCCCTGCATTACGGGAAGAATCATAATTCAAAAAATAACACCAGAGCTGACCACCCATCCCCCCTGGTTGATGGTGTATAGCTTGCAGAGAACAGGACAGAGGAGCCAAAGTAATGAGAGTGGGGGGGGGGGTCTTGCCATTCTGGAGGCTTCCAGCCCTGTCCAAAGAGAGACAGAGAGAATGGTCACTTGGCCTGGATTCCAGTTCTGTAATAAGCTCTGGAGTCCTAAGCAAACCTCAACTTCTCTGGCCCTTAGTTTTCTCATCAGGAATATGAGAATATTAAGCTGGATAATTGCAAGGTCGTTTTTAGCTCTGAATTCTAAGATTTCTAAATGTACTAAAAAGCTTTAAGGCTATAGGAAAAGGCTGGAGGGAAACATCAAAATATTAACAAATTATTTCGAAGTGGCAGAATTAAAATGGTAAGTAATGTTCTTCTCTGTATGATTTTGTTTTCTATAATGAACAGGTAATAGTTTTGAATCTAAAAATCACCATTTTTATTTGTGAAGCAATTAAATCAATTCCTAAGAACATCATGCTAGAAATAAACTAGTTGTAACTGTTTAGTTCTGGATCCAACAAAGGTGTACATGGAGCCAAAAAAATTTAACTTAGTAATTTCAAGGACCTTGACCTCCCCTAAGGCATCCACCATTTCCAAGTGTAAGTGACGCGCAGTGCGGAGGCGTTGACTGGTTGTAGCTGCAACTCGCATAGCACAGTCATGTCCAATAATGCTTAACCTGTGGGTTCAGGCCATACCCGTTTCCTTCAGCTCTTTTATTTCCAAGTTAGGGGTCTCTTTCAGATGTTCTGAGGTCAGTCCTAGATAGACATTGACATCAGGATGGAGTTCATATCTCTGCCCCTTGGGGCTCTCAGTTGGCTGAGTTCTCTGGGTTCCAAGAAAATCCTTTAACAAGGGAAATATTATTAAAGACATATTTATAATCATCTGAATGTCACTGTTTGTTTTTTTTACGTTTATTATTTAAGTAATCTCCACACCCAATGTGGGTCTCAAACTCACAACCCTGAGATCAAGAGTCCCATGCTCTTCCAATTGAGCCAGCTAGGCGCCCTGACACAGATGTTTTTGAAACAGATCTAGGTATCAAATACATTCCCTCTTCCTCCTGTTGGACAGACTGACTATAACTCAAATTAGCTAATTCATTGTTATTATCAATATTTTTAAAATAATAACAATAGGGGTGCCTGGATGGCTCAGCCAGTTAAGCATCTGGGATCCTGGGACCAAGCCCCATGTTGGGCTCCCTGCTCAGCAGGGAATCTGCTGTCTCCCTCTGCCCCTCCCTACTTGTGTTCTCTCTCTCTCTTACTCGTTCTCTCTCTCAAACAAAAAAAAATCTTTAAAAATAAAATTAAGTTAAATTACATAATAACAAAAGCTCCCAGTCACTGAATCGCATCATGTGCCTATGCTCCTCTATGTGCTGACCTTCCCCAGCCTCCTTCATCAATTCCCTGTTGCTCTCACCAAGTGAAGCAGTTAGGAGTTCCTTTTCTGGGGAGCCCAGAAAGGGTGTGATGAAATGAGAATTTCCCAAACTTCTTACAACTTGATCTCTAGCTTCTTCCTGATCTCTAAGCCCCTACACCACTGTGATGAGTAAGCTGAAATAAACTAACAGCTTCAGAGCTTACCTTTAAGTCATTTTTCAGAATGTACCGGATATCTTGAAGGTTCATAGTTCGGTCTTTCTGCTTGACTTGGATGCCTGACTTAACAATATCATAGTAAGGTTTTGGAAGCCTGACGTCAGCTTCTAAATAATTTCCCAAGACTACAGCTTCTTTGATAACTGAGCCATCTAAACCATTCCAGGGTATGTTATCTGTTAAGGAAAAAGTCATAGGAAAGAGTAGCATTAAATCCTACTATCATTAAGAAATCATGTTTTAAAAAAAAATCAGGTAACAATAGGTAACCTTAGTCAAGTCACTCAACCCCTTTAAATATTAATTTCTTTTTATAGAAAAAACTGCCTGTAAGTCCAGTCATATAAACAAGAAGGCCACTTTACCCATTTACGAGGGAAATCCCTGCGGCAGAGATAGGAAGAAGTACTGTTGGCATCATGTGCGCGTGGGCTCCCTGCTGGCAGACCTGGGCACCACAGGGGATGTGTCATGGCTTCAGGATGGGTAGGCCAATGCATTCCTCTCATGGAAGGTGTGGTTTTGCCTCCCAGCCTGTAAACACTGCTAAACGGAAAGGGACTCTCACTTACCCCCTCAGTGAACGTGGTTTTACTGAATGTGTGTTTGTGTGTTCCCCTCTCCTGAAAGATTCCTTGTGTCTTCAGATATGTGATCACTTCCTTCACATTAGGGTCCTGCAGGTTTGGAAGGGCTTCCACGTCTTTCAAGTGACACTGCTTATATACACAAGGAACGCTAGGTGTGTTTGATTTCATAGTTTACTTCTCTAAGGCCAGTCTTTTCCCCTCATTTACCAGTTCTTCTTTTAATTTTTTTTAAAGATTTTATTTATTTATTTGAGAGACACAGAATGAGAGCAAGAGACAGAGCACGAGCAGGGGGAGGGTCAGAGGGAGAAGAAGGAGAAGCAGACTCCCCACTGAGCAGGAAGCCTGCCAATATGGGGCTTGATCCCACGACCCCCCCCCCATCATGACCTAAGCTGAACTGACTGAGCCACCCAGGTGTCCCTCATTTACAAGTTCCTTAAGGGACATCTCTCAGAGACCCCTAAGCATTGACAGCAATATTCAGTTTAAAAACTTTGCTTGGGGGGCACGTGGGTGGCTCAGTTGGTTAAGCAGCTGACTTCTGGGGCACCTGGGTGGCTCATGGGGCACCTGGGTGGCTCAATCGTTAAGCATCTGCCTTCGGCTCAGGGCGTGATCCCGGAGTCCTGGGATCGAGCCCCACATTGGGCTCCTCCACTGGGAGCCTGCTTCTCCCTCTCCCACTCCCCCTGCTTGTGTTCCCTCTCTTGCTGGCTGTCTCTCTCTCTCTCTGTCAAAGAAATAAATAAAATCTTTAAAAAAAAAAAAAAAAAGCAGCTGACTTCAGCTCAGGTCATGACCCCAGGGTCCTGGGATCGAGCCCTGTGTCAGGCTCTCTACTCAGTGGAGAGCCTGCTTGTCCCTCTCTCCCTCTGCCTGCCCCTCCCCCTGCTTGTGCTACACGCTGTCTCTCTGTCAAATAAATACAATCTTTTAAATAAATAAATAAATAAATAAATAAAAATAAATAAAAACTTCTCTTAGGTTAAATGTATTACCATTGACAGGATGATAGGTGGGCTTTGCTAAGTCTCAAAGAACAGGTTAAAAGAGAAAGACTTCTGGGACATCATCTCATATCTTCCATAAACACAAAGAAGTTTCCTTGAAGCAATCTTTTTCTTTTATGTCCTGCATTTTCATAAAACTAAGTAACTCTTGGGGGAAAAAAAATCCAACCTAAGAACAGAGACTCTGGTCACAGTCAATGTGTTCTTGGATCTACCTGTTAAAATTTCCTGTATGATCATAGAAAAGCTGTAAATGTCCGACTTCACTGTGGCTGCCTTCTGTAAGATCACCTCTGGGGCAGCCCAGTTGTACAGCTGGGTCGGCAGGGGCACTCGAGTCAGGTCCCTGTGTACACGTCCATCTTGGCTGCAGGAGGAAACACAAAGTCAGGTTCATGTCTTAAAGGATCGTCGTGACCATCATACAGTCCATTTGTGAAACATCTGCTCTGAACACCGGCAACCTCCTTGAGCTTCTAGAAACCCAGCTAGACCCTGAGCTAACCCTTACCGCCTGCTGTTCCAATCTACCAGAGTGGGCTCTGCCCACCCTCACCACATCTGACTGTTCTCTCTTGCTCATTCACTCAAGTCACAGGGGCCGGCTCTGAGTTTCTCCAGTACGTCACCACTTCAGGTCTTTGCACTGCAAACTGGCTTCTTCTGTATGGCATGCTCTACCCAGAGCTCCCACGGTGACTGGCTGCTTCTTGTAACAAAGGTAGTAGCTCAAAAATCACCTCAGAGAGGCCTTCCCTGACCACCTAGAGTCCTATTTTACTGGCTTCAGAGCACTTATTTTCTGAAGGTTTGTTCATTTATTTACTGTTTATTTTCTTCTCCCCTCTGCTAGAGTCAACTCCATGAGAAGAGGCACCTTATCTGTCTTTTATATCACGTATAAAACTTACACAAGGGCTTCAACGCCTACTTTTGAATAAATGGGGATAAGACTCTTTCAAGACCACTCCTCAAGCCCCATCTGCTTTATCAAAGTCTTGTGGGACTCTTCCAATTCCTCGTGATTGTTTCTTTTCTAAACTCTGCCCTCTTGGGAAAAAGCCTTCTCAGTCCAGCACTCAAAAGTTTCACTGATTGGCTTGAAAAACTCAACTTCCCAACTAGATTCCTTGAGAATTAAGTCAGAACATCCTAAATGTCTCTTGGGCCAACAAGAGTCCTCAGGGTGAGGTCAGCACCGAATTCTGTCTACAGCTGTCAGGAGCATCTAATGAGATCTTGTGTGTGAGCCATAAAGCACTATACAAGTAAGTTATTAACATGAATGTCATGGTAGGTATTTGGTAAAGACTGTGAAAGCTAGTAGATCGTTTTTTTAAAGATTTATTTATTTCAGGGGCACCTGGGTGGCCCAGATGGTTGGGCATCTGCCTTCAGCTCAGGTCGTGATCTCCAGGTCCTGGGTTCAAGCTGCATGTCAGGCTCCCAGCTCAGTGGGGAGTCTGCTTCTGCCTCTCCCCCTGCCTCTCTCCTTGCTTGTGCTCTCTCTCAAATGAATAAACAAAGTCTTTTTAAAAAATGAAAAAAAAAAATGAAGATTCATTTCAGAGAGAGAGCATGTGCTGGGGGGGGGGTGGCGAGGGAGCGGGAGAGAGAGAATCTTAAGCAGAATTCCTGCTAAGCGTGGAGCCTGATGTGGGGCTCAATCTCATGACCCTGAGATCATGACCCGAGACAAAACAAGAGTCAGACATTTAACCGATTGAGCCACCCTGGTGCCCCAATAATTAAATTTTTTTTAAAAAGCAAGTGATCAGAAGTTCTTTGCTGGTCTGGCAAAAGATAGATTTGAGGATGGGATGGGTGTCTCAGACTTTCAGCAAAATTCCCTAAATAATATTTTTTTCAGCAGAGCTTTTGGTAGATGATAGTGAGTCCAGGAAGCCATCAAGTTAGAAAAGTTCGTATTGACTTTTTGGTTGTATTGCTGAATAGTTAGGTGTGGCCCAGTATAGTATGAACAGCCTAGAGGCATGTCAATATCATATTAGTATCACAGGAAAAGCAATGGAGTGTTTTACTCTCAGAGATATACTCTGAGGACCTAGCATGCTTGACTCTTCACCTTGTGGGGTGATTCTTCAAGGGAAACACTCACCTACCTTCCCAGGCCTTTCAGGCTTATCTAAGGCTCTGGTAAGGGACAAGTTACTTACAACCAGCATTTATATTCTTTCTACTTCCACTCACCTTCTTCTCTTACAATTCCCCTTACTTCTCTGTTAAAGCTAGTTGCAGCGGGGGCGGGGGGGGGGCTTCTTTTCTGGTTGTCATTCTGGGACAGTTGTTTTTCTAGGCTTCAGCTCTGACATCATTAAAATTACATTTGGCTATGGCTATGTGATACCACTCGCAAGGTCAATTCCAGTTTTAAAAATTCCATTAAGAAGGAGTTGAAGAGTAAAAAAACTGCTGTATCATTTTTATACCACGAGATGGAGTGATACCCTTGACAATGACATTCAACAAACCAACCAGCCCAGATAGAGTGTTACCAAAAATAAATGTGGAATTGAAAGTTATTCTGGATTCTTGGATCTCAGCTCATGTTATCAGTTGCAAAGAAGGGTATGCTGTTGTAGCTGTAACTGCTTGCTGATTGACGTCTCTACCTGAAGTTCCATTCTGAGGTCAATAAATCCAAAAGAAAACGCAACCTAACTACTCAGTTACCTCCCAGCGCCTTACCTGACCAATCTGTGGACCCCAGCTCCTCAGTGCATCTCCCATTTTTCGCTTCTATTCTGATTCCTTAGTCACCACCAGGCCCTGCAGTACAGCCTCCTAGCTGGACTTCCAACCCTTAACTTCCAATCCATTCTGCCCCTATAGCCAGGAAACATCCTCTACCACTTTGTTCTAG
>NW_026622966.1:0-25393 GCF_023065955.2 Ursus arctos | reverse complement strand
GCCGACCTATGGTTAGATTTAGCCCCCAGGAGGCCGGAAGCCCGATCCGCCAGCTCTGCGGCAAGCGAGAGGCGGGCGGAGGTGAGGCCGCTGGCGAGCGGGAGCGTGGGCTCAGGCGTTTTGGCGCGGGGGTCCTTCGAAAGTCGCTGGGGGCTTGGAGGGCCCTGTACGTTCTTCTGCCCTGAATGACCGGCGGCTCCCCTAGCGGCCCGGGTGGAGGAGGGGTGTTAGGGTGACTTGGGCGCTGGGGCTTGGGGGTCCCCAATCCTCGGCGTTGGGGCGCCAGGCCCCTTTGGAAGGGCTCTAGGGGGCCGACCAAGGGTTATTGTTAGCCCCCAGGGGGCCAGCAGGCCCGATCCGCCGGCTGTGAGGCGAGCGGAGGGGTGGACCCAGGTGAGGGCGCTTGAGAGCAAGAATGTGGACCCAAGCGTTTTGGCACGGGGGGCCTTCGAAGGTCATCGGGGGTTCGGAGGGCCCAACCCGTTCTCCTGCCCTGAATGACCAGCGGCGCTACTAGCGGCCCGGGGGGGCGGGGCGGCAGGGTGAGTCCGGCACTGGGGCTTGGGGGTCCCCAATCCCGGCGTTGCGGGGGCAGACCCTTGGTAGTGGCCCTCGGGGGCCGACCTAAGGTTACAGTTAGCCCCCAGGAGGCCGGCAGGCCCGATGTGCCAGCTGTGCGGCGAGCGGAGGGGCGGGCCGAGGTGAGGGCGCGGGCGAGCGGGAGCTTGGCCGAAGCGTTTTGGCGCGGAAGCCTTCGAAGGTCGCCGGGGGATCGGAGGACCCTGCCCGTTTTCCCGCCCTGAATGACCTGCGGCGCCCCTGGGGCCCGGGTGGCGGCAGGGCGACAGGGTGAGTCCGTCGCTGGGGTTGGGGGGTTCCCAATCCCCGGTGTTGCGGCACCAGGCCCCTTCGCAGGGGCCCCTCGGAGGCTGACCTAGGGTTATGGTTAGCCCCCAGGAGGCCGCAGGCCCAATCCACCGGCTGTGCGGTGAGCAGAGGGGAGGGCCGAGGTGAGGGCGCTGGCGAGCGGTAGCGTAGGCCCATGAGTTTTGGCGCGGGGGGCCTTCGAAGGTCGCCAGGGCTCAAGAAGCCCTGCCCGTTCTCCCGCACTGAATGTCCGGCGGTGCCCCTAGCGGCTCAGTTGCCGGCGGGGGAGCATGGTGAGTCGGATGCTGGGGCTAGGGGTCCCCAAACCCCGGTGTTGCGGTGCCAGGCCCATTGGGAGGGGCCTCTCGGGGGCCGACGTAGGGATAGGGTTAGCCCCCAGGAGGCTGGCGGGCCCTATCCGCCGGCTGTGCGGCGAGCGGAGGGGCGGGCCGACGTGAGGGCACTGGCTACCGGGAGAGTGGGCGCAAGCTTTCTGGCGCGGGGGGCCTTCGAAAGAGGCCGGGGGCTCCAAGGGCCCTTCCCGTTCTCCCGCCCTGAATGACCGGTGGTGCCACTAGCGGCCTGTGTGGCGGCGGGGCAGCACGGTGAGTCCAGCACTGTGGCTCGTGGGTCTCCAATGCCGGCATTGCCGCTCCAGGCACCTTGGGATGAGCCCCTCCGAGGGTGAGCTAGGGTTAGGGTTAGCCCCCAGGAGGCCGGCAGGCCCGATCTGCCAGCTGTGTGGCGAGCGGAGGGGCAGGCCGAGGTGAGGGCGCTGAAGAGCAGGAGCGTGGGCCCAAGCGTTTTGGTGCGGGGGCCTTTGAAGGTCACCAGGGGCTCGGAGGACCCTGCCCGTTCTCCCGCCCTGGATGACCGGCGGTGCCCCTAGAGGCCCGGGTGGCAGCGGGGCGGGAGGGTGAGTCTGGCGCTGGGGCTTGTGGGTCCCGAATCCCTGGCGTTGCGGCACCAGGCCCCTTGGGAGGGGCCCCTCGAGGGATCGAGCTAGGGTTAGGGTTAGCCCCCAGGAGACCGTCAGGCCCAATCCGCCGGCTGTGCAGGGAGCGGAGGTGGGCTGAAGTGATGGTGCTGGCGAGCGGGAGCGTGGGCCCAAGGGTTTTGGCGCGGAGGGCCTTCAAACGGCAGTGGGGGCTCCGAGGGACCTGTCCGTTGTTCTGCCCTGAATGACCGACAGCTCTCCTACCGGCCCGGGTGGCGGCGGGACGGCACGGTGAGTCCAGCGCTGGGACTCGGGGGGTCACCAATCCCAGGCATTGCAGCGATAGGCCCCTTGGGAGGGGCCCCTTGGGGGCCGACCTAGGGTTCGGGTTAGCCCCCAGGAGGCTGGCAGGCCCGATCCGCCGGCTCTGCCACATGCGGAGGGGCTAGCCGAGGTGAGGGCGCTGGCGAGCGGGAGCGTGGCCCCAAGCGTTTTGTCGCGGGGGACCTTCGAAGGTCGCCGGGGGCTCGGGGGGCCCTGCCCGTTCTAACGCCCTGAATGAGGACGGCGCCCCTAGCGGGCCGGGTGGTGAGGAGCGGCAGAGTGCGTCCGGCGGTGGGGTTCGGGTGTCCCCAATCCCCAGCCTGGCGGCGCCAGGCCCCTTGGGAGGGGCTCCTCTGGGGCCGACCTAGGTTTAGGGTTAGCCCAAAGGAGGCCGGCAGGCCCGAACCGCCGGCTGTGCGGCGAGCAGAGGGGCGGGCCGAGGTGAGGGCGCTGGCGAGGGGGAGCGTGGGCCCAGGCGTTTTGGCACGGGGGGCCTTCGATTGTCGCTGGGGGCTTGGAGGGCCCTGCCCATTCTCACACCCTAAATGACCGGTGGCGCCCCTAGCGGCCAGGGTGGCGGCGTGTCGGCAGGATGAGTCTGGAGCTGGGGCTCAGTGGTCCCCGATCCCCGGCGCGGTGGCTCCAGGCACTTGGGAGGGGTCCCTCGGGGGCCGACATATGGTGAGTGTTAGCCCAAAGGAGGCCGGCGGGCCCAATCCGCCGGCTGTGCAGCGAGCGGAGGGGTGGGCCGACGTTAATGCGCTGGCAAGCGGGAGCGTGGGCCCAAGCGTTTTGGCATGGGGGGCCTTCGAAGCTCACCGGGGGCTCGGAGGGCCCAGCAAGTTCTCCCGCCCTGAATGCCCGGCGGCTCCCTAGCGGCCAGGGTGGCGGCGGGGAGGCAGGGTGAGTCCGGAGCTCGGGCTCGGGGGTCCCCAATACCCGGCGTGGCATTGCCAGGCCCCTTGGGAGGGGTCCCTCGGGGGCCGAGCTAGGGTTATCGTTAACCCAAAGGAGGCCGGCAGGCCCGATTGGCCGGCTGTGCGGCGAGGGGAGGGGTGAGCCGAGGTGAGGGCGCTGGCGAGCGGGAGCTTAGGCCCAAGCGTTTTGGTGCGGGGGGCCTTCGAAGGTCATCGGGGGCTCGGAGGGCCCTGCCCGTACTCCCTCCCTGAATGACCGGTGGCGCCCCTAGCGTCCCGGGTGGCGGCGGGGCGGCAGGGTGAGTCTGGAGTAGGGCTCAGGGGTCCAAATGCCCCGGCGTGGCGGCGCCTGGCCCCTTGGGAGGGGTCCCTCGGGGGCCGACCTAGGGTTGAGGTTAGCCCAAAGGAGGCCGGGGCCCGATCCGCCGGCTGTGCAGAGAACGGAGGGGCGGGGCGAGGTGAGGGCGCTGGCGAGCGGGAGCGTGAGCCCAAGCGTTTTGGCGTGTCGGGCCTTCGAAGGTCACTGGGGGCTCAGAGGGCCCTGCCCGTTCCCCAGCCCCGAATGAGGACGGTGCCCCTAGCGATCCGGGTCGCAGCGGGGCGGCAGGGTGAGTTCAGCCCTGGTGCTCGGGGGTCCCCAATCACCCGCGTGGCGGCGCCAGGCCCCTTGGGATGGGCCCCTCGGGAGCCGACCTAGGGTTAGGGTTAGCCCCAGGAGGCCGGCAGTCCCGATCTGCCGGCTGTGCGGCGAGCGGAGGGGCGGGCTGAGGAGAGGGTGCTGGCGAGCAGGAGCCTAGGCCCAAGCGTTTTGTCACGGGGGGCCTTCAAAGGTCACTGGGGGCTCGGAGGGCCCTGCCCGTTCTCCCGCCCTAAATAACCGGTGGCGCCCCTAGCAGCCCGGGTGGCGGCAGGGCGGCAGGGTAAGTAATGCGCTGGGGCTTGAGGGTCCCCAATCCCCGGCGTGGCATCGCCAGGCCCCTTGGGAGGGGCCCCTCGTGAGCAGACCTAGAGTTAGGGTTAGTTCCCAGGAGGCTGGCAGGCCCAATCCGCTGTCTGTGCGGCGAGAGGGGGGGCGGACCGAGGTGAGGGCGCTTGCTAGCGGGAGCGTGGGCCCAAGCGTTTTGGCGTGGGGGGCCTCAAAGGTCGCCAGGGGCTCGGAGGGCCCTGCCCATTCTCCCGCTCTGAATGACTGGTGGCGTCCCTACTGGCCCGGTAGCTGTGGGGCGGAAGGGTGACTCCGGCGCTGAGGCTTGGGGGTCACCAATCCCCGGCGTTGTGGCACCAGGCCTTTGGAAGTGGCCCCTTGGGGTCTGACCTAGGGTTAGTGTTAGCCCCCAGGAAACAGGCAGGCCTGATCCGCTAGCTGTTCACCGAGTGGAGGGGCGGGCCGAGAAGAGGGCGCTGGCGAGTGGGAGCGTGGGCCCAAGCATTTTGGCGCGAGGGGCCTACGAAGGTCGCGGGGGCTCAGAGGGCCCTGCCTGTTCTCCAGCACTGAATGACCGGCGGCGCCCCTAGCGGACTGGGTGGTGGTGGGGTGGCAGGGAGAGTCCAGCACTGGTGCTCGGGGGTCCCCAATCCCCGGCATTGCGATGCCAGGCCCCTTGGGAGGGGCCCCGTGGGGGCAGACCTAGGGTTAGGGTTACACCCAGGGGGCTGACAGGCCCGATCCTATGGCTGTGCGGCGAGCGGAGGGGCGGGACGAGGTGAGGGCGCTGGCTAGCGGGAGCGTGGGTCAAGTGTTTTGGTGCGGGGGGCCCTTCGAAGGTCGTGGGGGTATCGGAGGACCCTGCCCGTTCTCCCGCACTGAATGACCGGTGGCGCTCCTAGTGGTGCAGGTGGCAGCGGGGCGGCCGGGTGAGTCCGGCACTGGGGTTCAGGGTTCCCCAATCCCCGGCGTTACGACTCCAGGCCCCTTGCTAGGGGCCCCTCGGGGGCCGACATATGGTTAGGGTTAGCCCCCAGGAGGCCCGCAGGCCCGATCCGCCAGCTCTGCGGTGAGTGGAGGGGTGGTCGGAGGTGAGGCCGCTGGCAATCTGGAGAGTGGGCCCAGTCATTTTGGCGCGGGGTCCTTCGAATGTCGCCAGGGGTTCGGACGGCCCTGCCCGTTCTCCCGCCCTGAATGACGGGCGGCTCCCCTAAAAGCCCTGGTGGAGGAGGGGCGGTAGGGTGAGTCGGGCGCTGGGACTCAGGGGTTCCCAATCCCCGGCGTTTTGGCGCCATGCCCCTTGGGAGGGGCCCCTCGGGGACTCACCTAGGGTTAGGGTTAGCTCCGAGGAGGCCGGCAGGCCCGATCCGCCGGCTGTGTGGTGAGCAGAGGGGCAGGCCGAGGTGAGGGCGCTTGTGAGCAGGAGCGTGGGCCCAAGCGTTTTGGCGCGGGGGGCCTTCAAATGTCGCCAGAGGCTCTGAGGGCCCTGCCCCTTGTCCCGCCCTGAATGACCGGCAGCGCCCCTAGTGGCCCATGTGGCAGCGGGGCAGCCGGTTGTGTCCAGCGCTGGAGCTCGGGGTTCTCCAATCCCCGGTGTTGCGGCTCTAGGCCCCTTGCTGGGGCCCCTAGGGGGCCGACCTATGGTTAGATTTAGCCCCCAGGAGGCCGGAAGCCCGATCCGCCAGCTCTGCGGCAAGCGGAGAGGCGGGCGGAGGTGAGGCCGCTGGCGAGCGGGAGCGTGGGCTCAGGCGTTTTGGCGCGGGGGTCCTTCGAAAGTCGCTGGGGGCTTGGAGGGCCCTGTACGTTCTTCTGCCCTGAATGACCGGCGGCTCCCCTAGCGGCCCGGGTGGAGGAGGGGTGTTAGGGTGACTTGGGCGCTGGGGCTTGGGGGTCCCCAATCCTCGGCGTTGGGGCGCCAGGCCCCTTTGGAAGGGCTCTAGGGGGCCGACCAAGGGTTATTGTTAGCCCCCAGGGGGCCAGCAGGCCCGATCCGCCGGCTGTGAGGCGAGCGGAGGGGTGGACCCAGGTGAGGGCGCTTGAGAGCAAGAATGTGGACCCAAGCGTTTTGGCACAGGGGGCCTTCGAAGGTCATCGGGGGTTCGGAGGGCCCAACCCGTTCTCCTGCCCTGAATGACCAGCGGCGCTACTAGCGGCCCGGGGGGGCGGGGCGGCAGGGTGAGTCCGGCACTGGGGCTTGGGGGTCCCCAATCCCCGGCGTTGCGGGGGCAGACCCTTGGTAGTGGCCCCTCGGGGGCCGACCTAAGGTTACAGTTAGCCCCCAGGAGGCCGGCAGGCCCGATGTGCCAGCTGTGCGGCGAGCGGAGGGGCGGGCCGAGGTGAGGGCGCGGGCGAGCGGGAGCTTGGCCGAAGCGTTTTGGCGCGGGAAGCCTTCGAAGGTCGCCGGGGGATCGGAGGACCCTGCCCGTTTTCCCGCCCTGAATGACCTGCGGCGCCCCTGGGGCCCGGGTGGCGGCAGGGCGACAGGGTGAGTCCGTCGCTGGGGTTGGGGGGTTCCCAATCCCCGGTGTTGCGGCACCAGGCCCCTTCGCAGGGGCCCCTCGGAGGCTGACCTAGGGTTATGGTTAGCCCCCAGGAGGCCGCAGGCCCAATCCACCGGCTGTGCGGTGAGCAGAGGGGAGGGCCGAGGTGAGGGCGCTGGCGAGCGGTAGCGTAGGCCCATGAGTTTTGGCGCGGGGGGCCTTCGAAGGTCGCCGGGGCTCAAGAAGCCCTGCCCGTTCTCCCGCACTGAATGTCCGGCGGTGCCCCTAGCGGCTCAGTTGCCGGCGGGGGAGCATGGTGAGTCGGATGCTGGGGCTAGGGGTCCCCAAACCCCGGTGTTGCGGTGCCAGGCCCGTTGGGAGGGGCCTCTCGGGGGCCGACGTAGGGATAGGGTTAGCCCCCAGGAGGCTGGCGGGCCCTATCCGCCGGCTGTGCGGCGAGCGGAGGGGCGGGCCGAGGTGAGGGCACTGGCTACCGGGAGAGTGGGCGCAAGCTTTCTGGCGCGGGGGGCCTTCGAAAGAGGCCGGGGGCTCCAAGGGCCCTTCCCGTTCTCCCGCCCTGAATGACCGGTGGTGCCACTAGCGGCCTGTGTGGCGGCGGGGCAGCACGGTGAGTCCAGCACTGTGGCTCGTGGGTCTCCAATGCCCGGCATTGCCGTTCCAGGCACCTTGGGATGAGCCCCTCCGAGGGTGAGCTAGGGTTAGGGTTAGCCCCCAGGAGGCCGGCAGGCCCGATCTGCCAGCTGTGTGGCGAGCGGAGGGGCAGGCCGAGGTGAGGGCGCTGAAGAGCAGGAGCGTGGGCCCAAGCGTTTTGGTGCGGGGGCCTTTGAAGGTCACCAGGGGCTCGGAGGACCCTGCCCGTTCTCCCGCCCTGGATGACCGGCGGTGCCCCTAGAGGCCCGGGTGGCAGCGGGGCGGGAGGGTGAGTCTGGCGCTGGGGCTTGTGGGTCCCGAATCCCTGGCGTTGCGGCACCAGGCCCCTTGGGAGGGGCCCCTCGAGGGATGGAGCTAGGGTTAGGGTTAGCCCCCAGGAGACCGTCAGGCCCAATCCGCCGGCTGTGCAGGGAGCGGAGGGTGGGCTGAAGTGATGGTGCTGGCGAGCGGGAGCGTGGGCCCAAGGGTTTTGGCGCGGAGGGCCTTCAAACGGCAGTGGGGGCTCCGAGGGACCTGTCCGTTGTTCTGCCCTGAATGACCGACAGCTCTCCTACCGGCCCGGGTGGCGGCGGGGCGGCACGGTGAGTCCAGCGCTGGGACTCGGGGGTCACCAATCCCAGGCATTGCAGCGATAGGCCCCTTGGGAGGGGCCCCTTGGGGGCCGACCTAGGGTTCGGGTTAGCCCCCAGGAGGCTGGCAGGCCCGATCCGCCGGCTCTGCCACATGCGGAGGGGCTACCCGAGGTGAGGGCGCTGGCGAGCGGGAGCGTGGCCCCAAGCGTTTTGTCGCGGGGGACCTTCGAAGGTCGCCGGGGGCTCGGGGGGCCCTGCCCGTTCTAACGCCCTGAATGAGGACGGCGCCCCTAGCGGGCCGGGTGGTGAGGAGCGGCAGAGTGCGTCCGGCGGTGGGGTTCGGGTGTCCCCAATCCCCAGCGTGGCGGCGCCAGGCCCCTTGGGAGGGGCTCCTCTGGGGCCGACCTAGGTTTAGGGTTAGCCCAAAGGAGGCCGGCAGGCCCAAACCGCCGGCTGTGCGGCGAGCAGAGGGGCGGGCCGAGGTGAGGGCGCTGGCGAGGGGGAGCGTGGGCCCAGGCGTTTTGGCACGGGGGGCCTTCGATTGTCGCTGGGGGCTTGGAGGGCCCTGCCCATTCTCACACCCTAAATGACCGGTGGCGCCCCTAGCGGCCAGGGTGGCGGCGTGTCGGCAGGATGAGTCTGGAGCTGGGGCTCAGTGGTTCCCGATCCCCGGCGCGGTGGCTCCAGGCACTTGGGAGGGGTCCCTCGGGGGCCGACATATGGTGAGTGTTAGCCCAAAGGAGGCCGGCGGGCCCAATCCGCCGGCTGTGCAGCGAGCGGAGGGGTGGGCCGACGTTAATGCGCTGGCAAGCGGGAGCGTGGGCCCAAGCGTTTTGGCATGGGGGGCCTTCGAAGCTCACCGGGGGCTCGGAGGGCCCAGCAAGTTCTCCCGCCCTGAATGCCCGGCGGCTCCCTAGCGGCCAGGGTGGCGGCGGGGAGGCAGGGTGAGTCCGGAGCTCGGGCTCGGGGGTCCCCAATACCCGGCGTGGCATTGCCAGGCCCCTTGGGAGGGGTCCCTCGGGGGCCGAGCTAGGGTTATCGTTAACCCAAAGGAGGCCGGCAGGCCCGATTGGCCGGCTGTGCGGCGAGGGGAGGGGTGAGCCGAGGTGAGGGCGCTGGCGAGCGGGAGCTTAGGCCCAAGCGTTTTGGTGCGGGGGGCCTTCGAAGGTCATCGGGGGCTCGGAGGGCCCTGCCCGTACTCCCTCCCTGAATGACCGGTGGCGCCCCTAGCGTCCCGGGTGGCGGCGGGGCGGCAGGGTGAGTCTGGAGTAGGGCTCAGGGGTCCAAATGCCCCGGCGTGGCGGCGCCTGGCCCCTTGGGAGGGGTCCCTCGGGGGCCGACCTAGGGTTGAGGTTAGCCCAAAGGAGGCCGGGGCCCGATCCGCCGGCTGTGCAGAGAACGGAGGGGCGGGGTGAGGTGAAGGCGCTGGCGAGCGGGAGCGTGAGCCCAAGCGTTTTGGCGTGTCGGGCCTTCGAAGGTCACCGGGGGCTCAGAGGGCCCTGCCCGTTCCCCAGCCCCGAATGAGGACGGTGCCCCTAGCGATCCGGGTTGCAGCGGGGCGGCAGGGTGAGTTCAGCCCTGGTGCTCGGGGGTCCCCAATCACCCGCGTGGCGGCGCCAGGCCCCTTGGGATGGGCCCCTCGGGAGCCGACCTAGGGTTAGGGTTAGCCCCAGGAGGCCGGCAGTCCCGATCTGCCGGCTGTGCGGCGAGCGGAGGGGCGGGCTGAGGAGAGGGTGCTGGCGAGCAGGAGCCTAGGCCCAAGCGTTTTGTCACGGGGGGCCTTCAAAGGTCACTGGGGGCTCGGAGGGCCCTGCCCGTTCTCCCGCCCTAAATAACCGGTGGCGCCCCTAGCAGCCCGGGTGGCGGCAGGGCGGCAGGGTAAGTAATGCGCTGGGGCTTGAGGGTCCCCAATCCCCGGCGTGGCATCGCCAGGCCCCTTGGGAGGGGCCCCTCGTGAGCAGACCTAGAGTTAGGGTTAGTTCCCAGGAGGCTGGCAGGCCCAATCCGCTGTCTGTGCGGCGAGAGGGGGGGCGGACCGAGGTGAGGGCGCTTGCTAGCGGGAGCGTGGGCCCAAGCGTTTTGGCGTGGGGGGCCTCAAAGGTCGCCAGGGGCTCGGAGGGCCCTGCCCATTCTCCCGCTCTGAATGACTGCTGGCGTCCCTACTGGCCCGGTAGCTGTGGGGCGGAAGGGTGACTCCGGCGCTGAGGCTTGGGGGTCACCAATCCCCGGCGTTGTGGCACCAGGCCTTTGGAAGTGGCCCCTTGGGGTCTGACCTAGGGTTAGTGTTAGCCCCCAGGAAACAGGCAGGCCTGATCCGCTAGCTGTTCACCGAGTGGAGGGGCGGGCCGAGAAGAGGGCGCTGGCGAGTGGGAGCGTGGGCCCAAGCATTTTGGCGCGAGGGGCCTACGAAGGTCGCGGGGGCTCAGAGGGCCCTGCCTGTTCTCCAGCACTGAATGACCGGCGGCGCCCCTAGCGGACTGGGTGGTGGTGGGGTGGCAGGGAGAGTCCAGCACTGGTGCTCGGGGGTCCCCAATCCCCGGCATTGCGATGCCAGGCCCCTTGGGAGGGGCCCCGTGGGGGCAGACCTAGGGTTAGGGTTACACCCAGGGGGCTGACAGGCCCGATCCTACGGCTGTGCGGCGAGCGGAGGGGCGGGCCGAGGTGAGGGCGCTGGCTAGCGGGAGCGTGGGTCAAGTGTTTTGGTGCGGGGGGCCCTTCGAAGGTCGTGGGGGGATCGGAGGACCCTGCCCGTTCTCCCGCACTGAATGACCGGTGGCGCTCCTAGTGGTGCAGGTGGCAGCGGGGCGGCCGGGTGAGTCCGGCACTGGGGTTCAGGGTTCCCCAATCCCCGGCGTTACGACTCCAGGCCCCTTGCTAGGGGCCCCTCGGGGGCCGACATATGGTTAGGGTTAGCCCCCAGGAGGCCCGCAGGCCCGATCCGCCAGCTCTGCGGTGAGTGGAGGGGTGGTCGGAGGTGAGGCCGCTGGCAATCTGGAGAGTGGGCCCAGTCATTTTGGCGCGGGGGTCCTTCGAATGTCGCCAGGGGTTCGGACGGCCCTGCCCGTTCTCCCGCCCTGAATGACGGGCGGCTCCCCTAAAAGCCCTGGTGGAGGAGGGGCGGTAGGGTGAGTCGGGCGCTGGGACTCAGGGGTTCCCAATCCCCGGCGTTTTGGCGCCATGCCCCTTGGGAGGGGCCCCTCGGGGACTCACCTAGGGTTAGGGTTAGCTCCGAGGAGGCCGGCAGGCCCGATCCGCCGGCTGTGTGGTGAGCAGAGGGGCAGGCCGAGGTGAGGGCGCTTGTGAGCAGGAGCGTGGGCCCAAGCGTTTTGGCGCGGGGGGCCTTCGAATGTCGCCAGAGGCTCTGAGGGCCCTGCCCCTTGTCCCGCCCTGAATGACCGGCAGCGCCCCTAGTGGCCCATGTGGCAGCGGGGCAGCCGGTTGTGTCCAGCGCTGGAGCTCGGGGTTCTCCAATCCCCGGTGTTGCGGCTCTAGGCCCCTTGCTGGGGCCCCTAGGGGGCCGACCTATGGTTAGATTTAACCCCCAGGAGGCCGGAAGCCCGATCCGCCAGCTCTGCGGCAAGCGGAGAGGCGGGCGGAGGTGAGGCCGCTGGCGAGCGGGAGCGTGGGCTCAGGCGTTTTGGCGCGGGGGTCCTTCGAAAGTCGCTGGGGGCTTGGAGGGCCCTGTACGTTCTTCTGCCCTGAATGACCGGCGGCTCCCCTAGCGGCCCGGGTGGAGGAGGGGTGTTAGGGTGACTTGGGCGCTGGGGCTTGGGGGTCCCCAATCCTCGGCGTTGGGGCGCCAGGCCCCTTTGGAAGGGCTCTAGGGGGCCGACCAAGGGTTATTGTTAGCCCCCAGGGGGCCAGCAGGCCCGATCCGCCGGCTGTGAGGCGAGCGGAGGGGTGGACCCAGGTGAGGGCGCTTGAGAGCAAGAATGTGGACCCAAGCGTTTTGGCACGGGGGGCCTTCGAAGGTCATCGGGGGTTCGGAGGGCCCAACCCGTTCTCCTGCCCTGAATGACCAGCGGCGCTACTAGCGGCCCGGGGGGGCGGGGCGGCAGGGTGAGTCCGGCACTGGGGCTTGGGGGTCCCCAATCCCCGGCGTTGCGGGGGCAGACCCTTGGTAGTGGCCCCTCGGGGGCCGACCTAAGGTTACAGTTAGCCCCCAGGAGGCCGGCAGGCCCGATGTGCCAGCTGTGCGGCGAGCGGAGGGGCGGGCCGAGGTGAGGGCGCGGGTGAGCGGGAGCTTGGCCGAAGCGTTTTGGCGCGGGAAGCCTTCGAAGGTCGCCGGGGGATCGGAGGACCCTGCCCGTTTTCCCGCCCTGAATGACCTGCGGCGCCCCTGGGGCCCGGGTGGCGGCAGGGCGACAGGGTGAGTCCGTCGCTGGGGTTGGGGGGTTCCCAATCCCCGGTGTTGCGGCACCAGGCCCCTTCGCAGGGGCCCCTCGGAGGCTGACCTAGGGTTATGGTTAGCCCCCAGGAGGCCGCAGGCCCAATCCACTGGCTGTGCGGTGAGCAGAGGGGAGGGCCGAGGTGAGGGCGCTGGCGAGCGGTAGCGTAGGCCCATGAGTTTTGGCGCGGGGGGCCTTCGAAGGTCGCCAGGGCTCAAGAAGCCCTGCCCGTTCTCCCGCACTGAATGTCCGGCGGTGCCCCTAGCGGCTCAGTTGCCGGCGGGGGAGCATGGTGAGTCGGATGCTGGGGCTAGGGGTCCCCAAACCCCGGTGTTGCGGTGCCAGGCCCGTTGGGAGGGGCCTCTCGGGGGCCGACGTAGGGATAGGGTTAGCCCCCAGGAGGCTGGCGGGCCCTATCCGCCGGCTGTGCGGCGAGCGGAGGGGCGGGCCGACGTGAGGGCACTGGCTACCGGGAGAGTGGGCGCAAGCTTTCTGGCGCGGGGGGCCTTCGAAAGAGGCCGGGGGCTCCAAGGGCCCTTCCCGTTCTCCCGCCCTGAATGACCGGTGGTGCCACTAGCGGCCTGTGTGGCGGCGGGGCAGCACGGTGAGTCCAGCACTGTGGCTCGTGGGTCTCCAATGCCCGGCATTGCCACTCCAGGCACCTTGGGATGAGCCCCTCCGAGGTTGAGCTTGGGTTAGGGTTAGCCCCCAGGAGGCCGGCAGGCCCGATCTGCCAGCTGTGTGGCGAGCGGAGGGGCAGGCCGAGGTGAGGGCGCTGAAGAGCAGGAGCGTGGGCCCAAGCGTTTTGGTGCGGGGGCCTTTGAAGGTCACCAGGGGCTCGGAGGACCCTGCCCGTTCTCCCGCCCTGGATGACCGGCGGTGCCCCTAGAGGCCCGGGTGGCAGCGGGGCGGGAGGGTGAGTCTGGCGCTGGGGCTTGTGGGTCCCGAATCCTTGGCGTTGCGGCACCAGGCCCCTTGGGAGGGGCCCCTCGAGGGATCGAGCTAGGGTTAGGGTTAGCCCCCAGGAGACCGTCAGGCCCAATCCGCCGGCTGTGCAGGGAGCGGAGGGTGGGCTGAAGTGATGGTGCTGGCGAGCGGGAGCGTGGGCCCAAGGGTTTTGGCGCGGAGGGCCTTCAAACGGCAGTGGGGGCTCCGAGGGACCTGTCCGTTGTTCTGCCCTGAATGACCGACAGCTCTCCTACCGGCCCGGGTGGCGGCGGGACGGCACGGTGAGTCCAGCGCTGGGACTCGGGGGTCACCAATCCCAGGCATTGCAGCGATAGGCCCCTTGGGAGGGGCCCCTTGGGGGCCGACCTAGGGTTCGGGTTAGCCCCCAGGAGGCTGGCAGGCCCGATCCGCCGGCTCTGCCACATGCGGAGGGGCTAGCCGAGGTGAGGGCGCTGGCGAGCGGGAGCGTGGCCCCAAGCGTTTTGTCGCGGGGGACCTTCGAAGGTCGCCGGGGGCTCGGGGGGCCCTGCCCGTTCTAACGCCCTGAATGAGGACGGCGCCCCTAGCGGGCCGGGTGGTGAGGAGCGGCAGAGTGCGTCCGGCGGTGGGGTTCGGGTGTCCCCAATCCCCAGCCTGGCGGCGCCAGGCCCCTTGGGAGGGGCTCCTCTGGGGCCGACCTAGGTTTAGGGTTAGCCCAAAGGAGGCCGGCAGGCCCGAACCGCCGGCTGTGCGGCGAGCAGAGGGGCGGGCCGAGGTGAGGGCGCTGGCGAGGGGGAGCGTGGGCCCAGGCGTTTTGGCACGGGGGGCCTTCGATTGTCGCTGGGGGCTTGGAGGGCCCTGCCCATTCTCACACCCTAAATGACCGGTGGCGCCCCTAGCGGCCAGGGTGGCGGCGTGTCGGCAGGATGAGTCTGGAGCTGGGGCTCAGTGGTCCCCGATCCCCGGCGCGGTGGCTCCAGGCACTTGGGAGGGGTCCCTCGGGGGCCGACATATGGTGAGTGTTAGCCCAAAGGAGGCCGGCGGGCCCAATCCGCCGGCTGTGCAGCGAGCGGAGGGGTGGGCCGACGTTAATGCGCTGGCAAGCGGGAGCGTGGGCCCAAGCGTTTTGGCATGGGGGGCCTTCGAAGCTCACCGGGGGCTCGGAGGGCCCAGCAAGTTCTCCCGCCCTGAATGCCCGGCGGCTCCCTAGCGGCCAGGGTGGCGGCGGGGAGGCAGGGTGAGTCCGGAGCTCGGGCTCGGGGGTCCCCAATACCCGGCGTGGCATTGCCAGGCCCCTTGGGAGGGGTCCCTCGGGGGCCGAGCTAGGGTTATCGTTAACCCAAAGGAGGCCGGCAGGCCCGATTGGCCGGCTGTGCGGCGAGGGGAGGGGTGAGCCGAGGTGAGGGCGCTGGCGAGCGGGAGCTTAGGCCCAAGCGTTTTGGTGCGGGGGGCCTTCGAAGGTCATCGGGGGCTCGGAGGGCCCTGCCCGTACTCCCTCCCTGAATGACCGGTGGCGCCCCTAGCGTCCCGGGTGGCGGCGGGGCGGCAGGGTGAGTCTGGAGTAGGGCTCAGGGGTCCAAATGCCCCGGCGTGGCGGCGCCTGGCCCCTTGGGAGGGGTCCCTCGGGGGCCGACCTAGGGTTGAGGTTAGCCCAAAGGAGGCCGGGGCCCGATCCGCCGGCTGTGCAGAGAACGGAGGGGCGGGGCGAGGTGAGGGCGCTGGCGAGCGGGAGCGTGAGCCCAAGCGTTTTGGCGTGTCGGGCCTTCGAAGGTCACCGGGGGCTCAGAGGGCCCTGCCCGTTCCCCAGCCCCGAATGAGGACGGTGCCCCTAGCGATCCGGGTCGCAGCGGGGCGGCAGGGTGAGTTCAGCCCTGGTGCTCGGGGGTCCCCAATCACCCGCGTGGCGGCGCCAGGCCCCTTGGGATGGGCCCCTCGGGAGCCGACCTAGGGTTAGGGTTAGCCCCAGGAGGCCGGCAGTCCCGATCTGCCAGCTGTGCGGCGAGCGGAGGGGCGGGCTGAGGAGAGGGTGCTGGCGAGCAGGAGCCTAGGCCCAAGCGTTTTGTCACGGGGGGCCTTCAAAGGTCACTGGGGGCTCGGAGGGCCCTGCCCGTTCTCCCGCCCTAAATAACCGGTGGCGCCCCTAGCAGCCCGGGTGGCGGCAGGGCGGCAGGGTAAGTAATGCGCTGGGGCTTGAGGGTCCCCAATCCCCGGCGTGGCATCGCCAGGCCCCTTGGGAGGGGCCCCTCGTGAGCAGACCTAGAGTTAGGGTTAGTTCCCAGGAGGCTGGCAGGCCCAATCCGCTGTCTGTGCGGCGAGAGGGGGGGCGGACCGAGGTGAGGGCGCTTGCTAGCGGGAGCGTGGGCCCAAGCGTTTTGGCGTGGGGGGCCTCAAAGGTCGCCAGGGGCTCGGAGGGCCCTGCCCATTCTCCCGCTCTGAATGACTGGTGGCGTCCCTACTGGCCCGGTAGCTGTGGGGCGGAAGGGTGACTCCGGCGCTGAGGCTTGGGGGTCACCAATCCCCGGCGTTGTGGCACCAGGCCTTTGGAAGTGGCCCCTTGGGGTCTGACCTAGGGTTAGTGTTAGCCCCCAGGAAACAGGCAGGCCTGATCCGCTAGCTGTTCACCGAGTGGAGGGGCGGGCCGAGAAGAGGGCGCTGGCGAGTGGGAGCGTGGGCCCAAGCATTTTGGCGCGAGGGGCCTACGAAGGTCGCGGGGGCTCAGAGGGCCCTGCCTGTTCTCCAGCACTGAATGACCGGCGGCGCCCCTAGCGGACTGGGTGGTGGTGGGGTGGCAGGGAGAGTCCAGCACTGGTGCTCGGGGGTCCCCAATCCCCGGCATTGCGATGCCAGGCCCCTTGGGAGGGGCCCCGTGGGGGCAGACCTAGGGTTAGGGTTACACCCAGGGGGCTGACAGGCCCGATCCTACGGCTGTGCGGCGAGCGGAGGGGCGGGCCGAGGTGAGGGCGCTGGCTAGTGGGAGCGTGGGTCAAGTGTTTTGGTGCGGGGGGCCCTTCGAAGGTCGTGGGGGGATCGGAGGACCCTGCCCGTTCTCCCGCACTGAATGACCGGTGGCGCTCCTAGTGGTGCAGGTGGCAGCGGGGCGGCCGGGTGAGTCCGGCACTGGGGTTCAGGGTTCCCCAATCCCCGGCGTTACGACTCCAGGCCCCTTGCTAGGGGCCCCTCGGGGGCCGACATATGGTTAGGGTTAGCCCCCAGGAGGCCCGCAGGCCCGATCCGCCAGCTCTGCGGTGAGTGGAGGGGTGGTCGGAGGTGAGGCCGCTGGCAATCTGGAGAGTGGGCCCAGTCATTTTGGCGCGGGGGTCCTTCGAATGTCGCCAGGGGTTCGGACGGCCCTGCCCGTTCTCCCGCCCTGAATGACGGGCGGCTCCCCTAAAAGCCCTGGTGGAGGAGGGGCGGTAGGGTGAGTCGGGCGCTGGGACTCAGGGGTTCCCAATCCCCGGCGTTTTGGCGCCATGCCCCTTGGGAGGGGCCCCTCGGGGACTCACCTAGGGTTAGGGTTAGCTCCGAGGAGGCCGGCAGGCCCGATCCGCCGGCTGTGTGGTGAGCAGAGGGGCAGGCCGAGGTGAGGGCGCTTGTGAGCAGGAGCGTGGGCCCAAGCGTTTTGGCGCGGGGGGCCTTCGAATGTCGCCAGAGGCTCTGAGGGCCCTGCCCCTTGTCCCGCCCTGAATGACCGGCAGCGCCCCTAGTGGCCCATGTGGCAGCGGGGCAGCCGGTTGTGTCCAGCGCTGGAGCTCGGGGTTCTCCAATCCCCGGTGTTGCGGCTCTAGGCCCCTTGCTGGGGCCCCTAGGGGGCCGACCTATGGTTAGATTTAGCCCCCAGGAGGCCGGAAGCCCGATCCGCCAGCTCTGCGGCAAGCGGAGAGGCGGGCGGAGGTGAGGCCGCTGGCGAGCGGGAGCGTGGGCTCAGGCGTTTTGGCGCGGGGGTCCTTCGAAAGTCGCTGGGGGCTTGGAGGGCCCTGTACGTTCTTCTGCCCTGAATGACCGGCGGCTCCCCTAGCGGCCCGGGTGGAGGAGGGGTGTTAGGGTGACTTGGGCGCTGGGGCTTGGGGGTCCCCAATCCTCGGCGTTGGGGCGCCAGGCCCCTTTGGAAGGGCTCTAGGGGGCCGACCAAGGGTTATTGTTAGCCCCCAGGGGGCCAGCAGGCCCGATCCGCCGGCTGTGAGGCGAGCGGAGGGGTGGACCCAGGTGAGGGCGCTTGAGAGCAAGAATGTGGACCCAAGCGTTTTGGCACGGGGGGCCTTCGAAGGTCATCGGGGGTTCGGAGGGCCCAACCCGTTCTCCTGCCCTGAATGACCAGCGGCGCTACTAGCGGCCCGGGGGGGCGGGGCGGCAGGGTGAGTCCGGCACTGGGGCTTGGGGGTCCCCAATCCCCGGCGTTGCGGGGGCAGACCCTTGGTAGTGGCCCCTCGGGGGCCGACCTAAGGTTACAGTTAGCCCCCAGGAGGCCGGCAGGCCCGATGTGCCAGCTGTGCGGCGAGCGGAGGGGCGGGCCGAGGTGAGGGCGCGGGCGAGCGGGAGCTTGGCCGAAGCGTTTTGGCGCGGGAAGCCTTCGAAGGTCGCCGGGGGATCGGAGGACCCTGCCCGTTTTCCCCGCCCTGAATGACCTGCGGCGCCCCTGGGGCCCGGGTGGCGGCAGGGCGACAGGGTGAGTCCGTCGCTGGGGTTGGGGGGTTCCCAATCCCCGGTGTTGCGGCACCAGGCCCCTTCGCAGGGGCCCCTCGGAGGCTGACCTAGGGTTATGGTTAGCCCCCAGGAGGCCGCAGGCCCAATCCACCGGCTGTGCGGTGAGCAGAGGGGAGGGCCGAGGTGAGGGCGCTGGCGAGCGGTAGCGTAGGCCCATGAGTTTTGGCGCGGGGGGCCTTCGAAGGTCGCCAGGGCTCAAGAAGCCCTGCCCGTTCTCCCGCACTGAATGTCCGGCGGTGCCCCTAGCGGCTCAGTTGCCGGCGGGGGAGCATGGTGAGTCGGATGCTGGGGCTAGGGGTCCCCAAACCCCGGTGTTGCGGTGCCAGGCCCGTTGGGAGGGGCCTCTCGGGGGCCGACGTAGGGATAGGGTTAGCCCCCAGGAGGCTGGCGGGCCCTATCCGCCGGCTGTGCGGCGAGCGGAGGGGCGGGCCGACGTGAGGGCACTGGCTACCGGGAGAGTGGGCGCAAGCTTTCTGGCGCGGGGGGCCTTCGAAAGAGGCCGGGGGCTCCAAGGGCCCTTCCCGTTCTCCCGCCCTGAATGACCGGTGGTGCCACTAGCGGCCTGTGTGGCGGCGGGGCAGCACGGTGAGTCCAGCACTGTGGCTCGTGGGTCTCCAATGCCCGGCATTGCCGCTCCAGGCACCTTGGGATGAGCCCCTCCGAGGGTGAGCTAGGGTTAGGGTTAGCCCCCAGGAGGCCGGCAGGCCCGATCTGCCAGCTGTGTGGCGAGCGGAGGGGCAGGCCGAGGTGAGGGCGCTGAAGAGCAGGAGCGTGGGCCCAAGCGTTTTGGTGCGGGGGCCTTTGAAGGTCACCAGGGGCTCGGAGGACCCTGCCCGTTCTCCCGCCCTGGATGACCGGCGGTGCCCCTAGAGGCCCGGGTGGCAGCGGGGCGGGAGGGTGAGTCTGGCGCTGGGGCTTGTGGGTCCCGAATCCCTGGCGTTGCGGCACCAGGCCCCTTGGGAGGGGCCCCTCGAGGGATCGAGCTAGGGTTAGGGTTAGCCCCCAGGAGACCGTCAGGCCCAATCCGCCGGCTGTGCAGGGAGCGGAGGGTGGGCTGAAGTGATGGTGCTGGCGAGCGGGAGCGTGGGCCCAAGGGTTTTGGCGCGGAGGGCCTTCAAACGGCAGTGGGGGCTCCGAGGGACCTGTCCGTTGTTCTGCCCTGAATGACCGACAGCTCTCCTACCGGCACCGGGTGGCGGCGGGACGGCACGGTGAGTCCAGCGCTGGGACTCGGGGGTCACCAATCCCAGGCATTGCAGCGATAGGCCCCTTGGGAGGGGCCCCTTGGGGGCCGACCTAGGGTTCGGGTTAGCCCCCAGGAGGCTGGCAGGCCCGATCCGCCGGCTCTGCCACATGCGGAGGGGCTAGCCGACGGTGAGGGCGCTGGCGAGCGGGAGCGTGGCCCCAAGCGTTTTGTCGCGGGGGACCTTCGAAGGTCGCCGGGGGGCTCGGGGGGCCCTGCCCGTTCTAACGCCCTGAATGGGACGGCGCCCCTAGCGGTCCGGGTGGTGAGGAGCGGCAGAGTGCGTCCGGCGGTGGGGTTCGGGTGTCCCCAATCCCCAGCCTGGCGGCGCCAGGCCCCTTGGGAGGGGCTCCTCTGGGGCCGACCTAGGTTTAGGGTTAGCCCAAAGGAGGCCGGCAGGCCCGAACCGCCGGCTGTGCGGCGAGCAGAGGGGCGGGCCGAGGTGAGGGCGCTGGCGAGGGGGAGCGTGGGCCCAGGCGTTTTGGCACGGGGGGCCTTCGATTGTCGCTGGGGGCTTGGAGGGCCCTGCCCATTCTCACACCCTAAATGACCGGTGGCGCCCCTAGCGGCCAGGGTGGGCGGCGTGTCGGCAGGATGAGTCTGGAGCTGGGGCTCAGTGGTCCCCGATCCCCGGCGCGGTGGCTCCAGGCACTTGGGAGGGGTCCCTCGGGGGCCGACATATGGTGAGTGTTAGCCCAAAGGAGGCCGGCGGGCCCAATCCGCCGGCTGTGCAGCGAGCGGAGGGGGTGGGCCGACGTTAATGCGCTGGCAAGCGGGAGCGTGGGCCCAAGCGTTTTGGCATGGGGGGGCCTTCGAAGCTCAACGGGGGGCTCGGAGGGCCCAGCAAGTTCTCCCGCCCTGAATGCCCGGCGGCTCCCTAGCGGCCAGGGTGGCGGCGGGGAGGCAGGGTGAGTCCGGAGCTCGGGCTCGGGGGTCCCCAATACCCGGCGTGGGCATTGCCAGGCCCCTTGGGAGGGGTCCCTCGGGGGCCGAGCTAGGGTTATCGTTAACCCAAAGGAGGCCGGCAGGCCCGATTGGCCGGCTGTGCGGCGAGGGGAGGGGTGAGCCGAGGTGAGGGCGCTGGCGAGCGGGAGCTTAGGCCCAAGCGTTTTGGTGCGGGGGGCCTTCGAAGGTCATCGGGGGCTCGGAGGGCCCTGCCCGTACTCCCTCCCTGAATGACCGGTGGCGCCCCTAGCGTCCCGGGTGGCGGCGGGGCGGCAGGGTGAGTCTGGAGTAGGGCTCAGGGGTCCAAATGCCCCGGCGTGGCGGCGCCTGGCCCCTTGGGAGGGGTCCCTCGGGGGCCGACCTAGGGTTGAGGTTAGCCCAAAGGAGGCCGGGGGCCCGATCCGCCGGCTGTGCAGAGAACGGAGGGGCGGGGCGAGGTTGAGGGCGCTGGCGAGGCGGGAGCGTGAGCCCAAGCGTTTTGGCGTGTCGGGCCTTCGAAGGTCACTGGGGGCTCAGAGGGCCCTGCCCGTTCCCCAGCCCCGAATGAGGACGGTGCCCCTAGCGATCCGGGTCGCAGCGGGGGCGGCAGGGTGAGTTCAGCCCTGGTGCTCGGGGGTCCCCAATCACCCGCGTGGCGGCGCCAGGCCCCTTGGGATGGGCCCCTCGGGAGCCGACCTAGGGTTAGGGTTAGCCCCAGGAGGCCGGCAGTCCCGATCTGCCGGCTGTGCGGCGAGCGGAGGGGCGGGCTGAGGAGAGGGTGCTGGCGAGCAGGAGCCTAGGCCCAAGCGTTTTGTCACGGGGGGCCTTCAAAGGTCACTGGGGGCTCGGAGGGCCCTGCCCGTTCTCCCGCCCTAAATAACCGGTGGCGCCCCTAGCAGCCCGGGTGGCGGCAGGGCGGCAGGGTAAGTAATGCGCTGGGGCTTGAGGGTCCCCAATCCCCGGCGTGGCATCGCCAGGCCCCTTGGGGGGGGCCCCCTCGTGAGCAGACCTAGAGTTAGGGTTAGTTCCCAGGAGGCTGGCAGGCCCAATCCGCTGTCTGTGCGGCGAGAGGGGGGGGCGGACCGAGGTGAGGGCGCTTGCTAGCGGGAGCGTGGGCCCAAGCGTTTTGGCGTGGGGGGGCCTCAAAGGTCGCCAGGGGCTCGGAGGGCCCTGCCCATTCTCCCGCTCTGAATGACTGCTGGCGTCCCTACTGGCCCGGTAGCTGTGGGGCGGAAGGGTGACTCCGGCGCTGAGGCTTGGGGGTCACCAATCCCCGGCGTTGTGGCACCAGGCCTTTGGAAGTGGCCCCTTGGGGTCTGACCTAGGGTTAGTGTTAGCCCCCAGGAAACAGGCAGGCCTGATCCGCTAGCTGTTCACCGAGTGGAGGGGCGGGCCGAGAAGAGGGCGCTGGCGAGTGGGAGCGTGGGCCCAAGCATTTTGGCGCGAGGGGCCTACGAAGGTCGCGGGGGGCTCAGAGGGCCCTGCCTGTTCTCCAGCACTGAATGACCGGCGGCGCCCCTAGCGGACTGGGTGGTGGTGGGGTGGCAGGGAGAGTCCAGCACTGGTGCTCGGGGGTCCCCAATCCCCGGCATTGCCGATGCCAGGCCCCTTGGGAGGGGCCCCGTGGGGGCAGACCTAGGGTTAGGGTTACACCCAGGGGGGCTGACAGGCCCGATCCTACGGCTGTGCGGGCGAGCGGAGGGGCGGGACGAGGTGAGGGCGCTGGCTAGCGGGAGCGTGGGTCAAGTGTTTTGGTGCGGGGGGCCCTTCGAAGGTCGTGGGGGGATCGGAGGACCCTGCCCGTTCTCCCGCACTGAATGACCGGTGGCGCTCCTAGTGGTGCAGGGTGGCAGCGGGGGCGGCCGGGTGAGGTCCGGCACTGGGGTTCAGGGTTCCCCAATCCCCGGCGTTACGACTCCAGGCCCCTTGCTAGGGGCCCCTCGGGGGCCGACATATGGTTAGGGTTAGCCCCCAGGAGGCCCGCAGGCCCGATCCGCCAGCTCTGCGGTGAGTGGAGGGGTGGTCGGAGGTGAGGCCGCTGGCAATCTGGAGAGTGGGCCCAGTCATTTTGGCGCGGGGGTCCCTTCGAATGTCGCCAGGGGTTCGGACGGCCCCTGCCCGTTCTCCCGCCCTGAATGACGGGCGGCTCCCCTAAAAGCCCTGGTGGAGGAGGGGCGGTAGGGTGAGTCGGGCGCTGGGACTCAGGGGTTCCCAATCCCCGGCGTTTTGGCGCCATGCCCCTTGGGAGGGGCCCCTCGGGGACCTCACCTAGGGTTAGGGTTAGCTCCGAGGAGGCCGGCAGGGCCCGATCCGCCGGCTGTGTGGTGAGCAGAGGGGCAGGCCGAGGTGAGGGCGCTTGTGAGCAGGAGCGTGGGCCCAAGCGTTTTGGCGCGGGGGGCCTTCGAATGTCGCCAGAGGCTCTGAGGGCCCTGCCCCTTGTCCCGCCCTGAATGACCGGCAGCGCCCCTAGTGGCCCATGTGGCAGCGGGGCAGCCGGTTGTGTCCAGCGCTGGAGCTCGGGGTTCTCCAATCCCCGGTGGTTGCGGCTCTAGGCCCCTTGCTGGGGCCCCTAGGGGGCCGACCTATGGGTTAGATTTAACCCCCAGGAGGCCGGAAGCCCGATCCGCCAGCTCTGCGGCAAGCGGAGAGGCGGGCGGAGGTGAGGCCGCTGGCGAGCGGGAGCGTGGGCTCAGGGCGTTTTGGCGCGGGGGTCCTTCGAAAGTCGCTGGGGGCTTGGAGGGCCCTGTACGTTCTTCTGCCCCTGAATGACCGGCGGCTCCCCTAGCGGCCCGGGTGGAGGAGGGGGTGTGTTAGGGTGACTTGGGCGCTGGGGCTTGGGGGTCCCCAATCCTCGGCGTTGGGGCGCCAGGCCCCTTTGGAAGGGCTCTAGGGGGCCGACCAAGGGTTATTGTTAGCCCCCAGGGGGCCAGCAGGCCCGATCCGCCGGCTGTGAGGCGAGCGGAGGGGTGGACCCAGGTGAGGGCGCTTGAGAGCAAGAATGTGGACCCAAGCGTTTTGGCACGGGGGGCCTTCGAAGGTCATCGGGGTGTTCGGAGGGCCCAACCCGTTCTCCTGCCCTGAATGACCAGCGGCGGCTACTAGCGGCCCGGGGGGGCGGGGCGGCAGGGTGAGTCCGGCACTGGGGCTTGGGGGTCCCCAATCCCCGGCGTTGCGGGGGACAGACCCTTGGTAGTGGCCCCTCGGGGGCCGACCTAAGGTTACAGTTAGCCCCCAGGAGGCCGGCAGGCCCGATGTGCCAGCTGTGCGGCGAGCGGAGGGGCGGGCCGAGGTGAGGGCGCGGGCGGCGGGAGCTTGGCCGAAGCGTTTTGGCGCGGGAAGCCTTCGAAGGTCGCCGGGGGATCGGAGGACCCTGCCCGTTTTCCCGCCCTGAATGACCTGCGGCGCCCCTGGGGCCCGGGTGGCGGCAGGCAGGCGACAGGGTGAGTCCGTCGCTGGGGTTTGGGGGGTTCCCAATCCCCGGTGTTGCGGCACCAGGCCCCTTCGCAGGGGCCCCTCGGAGGCTGACCTAGGGTTATGGTTAGCCCCCAGGAGGCCGCAGGCCCAATCCACCGGCTGTGCGGTGAGCAGAGGGGAGGGCCGAGGTGAGGGCGCTGGCGAGCGGTAGCGTAGGCCCATGAGTTTTGGCGCGGGGGGCCTTCGAAGGTCGCCAGGGCTCAAGAAGCCCTGCCCGTTCTCCCGCACTGAATGTCCGGCGGTGCCCCTAGCGGCTCAGTTGCCGGCGGGGGAGCATGGTGAGTCGGATGCTGGGGCTAGGGGGTCCCCAAACCCCGGTGTTGCGGTGCCAGGCCCGTTGGGAGGGGCCTCTCGGGGGCCGACGTAGGGATAGGGTTAGCCCCCAGGAGGCTGGCGGGCCCTATCCGCCGGTCTGTGCGGGCGAGCGGAGGGGCGGGCCGACGTGAGGGCACTGGCTACCGGGAGAGTGGGCGCAAGCTTTCTGGCGCGGGGGGCCTTCGAAAGAGGCCGGGGGCTCCAAGGGCCCTTCCCGTTCTCCCGCCCTGAATTGACCGGTGGTGCCACTAGCGGCCTGTGTGGCGGCGGGGCAGCACGGTGAGTCCAGCACTGTGGCTCGTGGGTCTCCAATGCCCGGCATTTGCCGCTCCAGGCACCTTGGGATGAGCCCCTCCGAGGGTGAGCTAGGGTTAGGGTTAGCCCCCAGGAGGCCGGCAGGCCCGATCTGCCAGCTGTGTGGCGAGCGGAGGGGCAGGCCGAGGTGAGGGCGCTGAAGAGCAGGAGCGTGGGGCCAAGCGTTTTGGTGCGGGGGCCTTTGAAGGTCACCAGGGGCTCGGAGGACCCTGCCCGTTTCTCCCGCCCTGGATGACCGGCGGTGCCCCTAGAGGCCCGGGTTGGCAGCGGGGCGGGAGGGTGAGTCTGGCGCTGGGGCTTGTGGGTCCCGAATCCTTGGCGTTGCGGCACCAGGCCCCTTGGGAGGGGCCCCTCGAGGGATCGAGCTAGGGTTAGGGTTAGCCCCCAGGAGACCGTCAGGCCCAATCTGCCGGCTGTGCAGGGAGCGGAGGGTGGGCTGAAGTGATGGTGCTGGCGAGCGGGAGCGTGGGGGCCCAAGGGTTTTGGCGCAGAGGGCCTTCAAACGGCAGTGGGGGCTCCGAGGGACCTGTCCGTTGTTCTGCCCTGAATGACCGACAGCTCTCCTACCGGCACGGGTGGCGGCGGGACGGCACGGTGAGTCCAGCGCTGGGACTCGGGGGGTCACCATCCCAGGCATTGCAGCGATAGGCCCCTTGGGAGGGGCCCCTTGGGGGCCGACCTAGGGTTCGGGTTAGCCCCAGGAGGCTGGCAGGCCCGATCCCGCCGGCTCTGCCACATGCGGAGGGGCTAGCCGAGGTGAGGGCGGCTGGCGATCGGAGCGTGGCCCCAAGCGTTTTGTCGCGGGGGACCTTCGAAGGTCCGCCGGGGGCTCGGGGGGCCCTGCCCGTTCTAACGCCCTGAATGAGGACGGCGCCCCTAGCGGGCCGGGTGGTGAGGAGCGGCAGAGTGCGTCCGCGGTGGGGTTCGGGTGTCCCCAATCCCCAGCACTGGCGGCGCCAGGCCCCTTGGGAGGGGCTCCTCTGGGGCCGACCTAGGTTTAGGGTTAGCCCAAAGGAGGCCGGCAGGCCCGAACCGCCGGCTGTGCGGCGAGCAGAGGGGCGGGGCCGAGGTGAGGGCGCTGGCTGGGGGGGAGCGTGGGGCCCAGCGTTTTGGCACGGGGGGCCCTTCGATTGTCGCTGGGGGCTTGGAGGGCCCTGCCCATTCTCACACCCTAAATGACCGGTGGCGCCCCTAGCGGCCAGGGTGGCGGCGTGTCGGCAGGATGAGTCTGGAGCTGGGGCTCAGTGGTCCCCGATCCCCGGCGCGGTGGCTCAGGCACTTGGGAGGGGTCCCTCGGGGGCCGACATATGGTGAGTGTTAGCCCAAAGGAGGCCGGCGGGCCCATTCCGCCGGCTGTGCAGCGAGCGGAGGGGGTGGGCCGACGTTAATGCGCTGGCAAGCGGGAGCATGGG
>NW_026622965.1:0-25782 GCF_023065955.2 Ursus arctos | reverse complement strand
AATTCAACTAATGTCATCAAGACTGTTTTCTCTCTCTCTCAGCTTCATGGTGGAGCAGAATGGCAATGATGATTCTAACCCCTGTACCCTCTTTAGGTCCCAGCAGATAAGATCAAGAGTACCTCAAAGAGGAAAATATCACTGTGGCTCATTGGAATTGATTAGGGGGTCATATGCTCATCCTTAAACTAATCATTGTAGCCAGGGGGAACTAATTTTGGTGTCATGTGTGGAATCAGTTTCATTTAATCCAAACTAAGTTGGAAAAGGTGGTTCTTTAGAGGGGAAATATATGGTTACTATTGGGGTTTGAGGAGGCTCAATGCCCCACCCTTGAAACCAGTTGAAGGACCCAAGAGCCAGATAGGCACCAAAAGGTTACCTTTATTACATGAGTTTAGATCTGTTAACCAAGTGGACTTGCTAATTTCTGAACTAGATGAATATGCCCCATCACAGACATGCAGTCTCCCACAGGGGCCTGTCCCTATCAGATTTATGACAAGGAGAAGCACGGAACCTTTTCTGCATACTGATAGGTGACATCAGAATAGGAAATGGGGCTCAGCCACTGCACCAAAACTCACCTATCAGGTAAGTCACTCTTCCCCCACTTGGGGAAAAGGGAGAGGAAGTAGAGGGTAGAAGAACTAGGATTGTTACACTGAAATTTTCATACACATAATATAGGACTAGAGAGAATAAATGTCTCCTAACATTTGACAAGAGACTAAATGAATGCTGATAGCAACAACAGATGTCCACTACCAGAAGAAAGTAAGACTTAGTTGTAAATAATAGATACATAGAGCAAAATATATGTATCCAAATGGTTAGATTCCTTAACCTTTTAGTTATAAAAAGATAATGATCCCACCTGTTATGAAAACACCATAATACCCTTTAGATACTGTACTCCACAATTATTGTCTCTCATCTAATTTAGTGTTTCTCTATAGATGAAAGTTAACCAAGTATAAAAGTGGATTTTATGTTGATGCCCTGGTATGAAATGAGAATGAGTACCCAGAAAAATATGGCTGAAAGCTTAAGAAAAAGAGTCAAAAAAGACAAAGAGGAAATTCATATTGATCTGGATCTGATTCTAGAATATAAGATCTATGAGATCAGACTCCTTGTCTTCCCTGCTCACCCTTGTATCTTTCCCCAGTGTGTAGAATGTGGCCTCTGGCATGTAGTAGGTGCTCAATAAACATTTGTAGGTTGGCTAAATTGGGTGGAAGGGGAGGGGAGGAATCAGAGGAAATTAAAGTCTGATTTGGAGTTATAGTGGCCACAAAAAAGTAGTGTCAATATGGATCTAATATTGTATCTCAACCCTAACTAAAAGGATCCAATTTCGTGCCAGCTGGGAAGTATTCAGCTGACCTGGAAGAGTTCAAGAATTAGAGAACCAAAAATATCTGAAATGATAATTCCCAACAATGGCTGCATGGTTTTTTTTAATTTTTTATTATGTTAGTCACCATACAGTATATCATTAGTTTTTATGTAGTGTTCCATGATTCATTGCATATAACACTCAGTGCTCCGTGCAATACGTGCTCCCCTTAATACCATGTTTAAAACACTTGGGGAGGGGCGCCTGGGTGGCATAGTCGTTAAGTGTCTGCCTTCAGCTCAGGGCGTGATCCCAGCATTCTGGGATCGAGCCCCACATCAGGCTCCTCCGCTAAGAGCCTGCTTCTTCCTCTCCCACTCCCCCTGCTTGTGTTCCCTCTCTCGCCGGCTATCTCTATCTCTGTCAAATAAATAAATAAAAATCTTTAAAAAATAATAATAATTAAAATAAATAAGTAAATAAAACACTTGGGGAGCTCTTTAGAAAATACCCAGACCACACTTCCAAAGATTCAGACCCAGGCATCCATAATTTGCAGTAGTTCCCAAATGGTTCTAACATGCAGCCTGGGCTGAGAACCACTGTTCTACTACAACCACTCATCCTTTAGAAGAGGCTGCACTTAAAAAGATAAAGGATTCAGAATGTAACTTAATTATCAATGTGAGTGTGTAGATATATTTTAAAATAAAAAAAATCATGAAAAAGAAATAGCCAGTTCTTAATGTCAACCCTAGTCAATTCCTGAAATGAACAGGTCTGAATCTTTCAAAATATAACCAGAACCAACTATTTTTATAAGCAGAAAAGGATGTTTATTCCAGCCCAGTACTCTGCCTTAAAAGCCATGGGGAGCCATTGAAAATTTTGCACAAGTGTCACGATGAAAAGGTAGTTTCCAGAGATGGACCTGGCTATGGTAGAACAATAGGTTTGAAGGACCAAGTAGAAAGACAGGGAGGTCATGCAACGGCTATTATGCCAAAATGAGCCCTTGGCCATCCAACATAAGATGGAGATGGTGAACATGAGCAAGATTGTGTAAAGCTATCAACAGGGCTTCGGGACTGTTGGCCTTGGAGAATCAACGGCAAGCGGGTTCCCAAAGCAACGACAAGTTCCAGCCATTTACTTAGTCCGGCTTTGCCTTCTAAACAGCTGCCTGTCCTGGAGGGACCAGAAGTACCTCTAAAGGAGAGGAAGGAGCGGTGGAAAGGAAGAGAATGTAAAGCAATGGCCTGGGGGCAGGGGCAAGTCTACTCATTTCATCTACCTAGGGTGTTTAACGCACTGCTGTGTTTTATGATTAGAACCAAAAAAGAGAGCCGTGACCTGACCATTGTGTCAGGAAAAGCCACTTCCTCATCACTTGGGTGACCTCCAAAGTCCTCCAGAACCCTGGGGCCATCAGGGAGAGGGGGTAGAGGAGTGACATCTTCTACTTGGTAGATACAAAGCTGTTTCATCACCATGTTTTAAAAATTAAGTGTGCTAGATGAGTAAATCTATCCACCTCAAACAAGACTCTCTCAAATATATTTGCAAACCATCACCCAACTGGTGAAAATTGTTTTTCAAAATTTCTCTGATTGGACCCAGCAGTCCCTCCCACAGCTGAGGGGCTGTGCGGTGTACTGCACGTATTTGCAGACGTGCGTGCATCAGCACCTTCCTTTTGCAGAGGCAAAAATCACTCCAAGGTGAAGTGATCTTGCTGGAAGAGCTTGTGTTAAGTGTCTCTTCCAACAGGACTGAAGGGGTGGGGCTCCAAGCAATTCACCTCAAGCCAGCTCTGGTAGGGCCCCAGCCCTGAGAAGGAGCAGTGCCATCCCCAGCAGCCCACTCCCCTCCGCCCGGGTGTTACCAGGGCCCCCTGGAATGCCTCCGGTAATGGGTCTTTCTCAACTTCCCTTAGGAGAGGATGCCACGGACTAATAGACTTTCCCTTTCTCTGCCCACCTGGGTTTTCCCACAGGGTACATGTTCCTCCAGTATTGGGGGCACAGCCGACAGAAGCAGAGCTCTGAGTACCAAGCCAAGGATACGCAGCATTAATTATTCTCTCTTCTACAAGCTGTGCCCTGCGATGAACACAGACTTGGAGTACAGTCAGCACTACATCTACAGGCTGAAAACCAGAGAGGTTCCTTCAATTCCCTCCCTCCTCCTGTGCCTTTTAACTAACTTTGAAATTCCTCTTGCTGCTGCAGGTGCCTTCCGTGCTTTTTTCCAAGGGTGAGAGCCCTTCGCAGATTTATCTGATAACCATCGCAAGAATTTCAAAAAATGAGAACTGGAGGAAGAAGCCAGGCCGGAAGTAATTAAGATGATTTGTTTCACATTGTTCAGGTAGGCACAAAGGGGAACCTGAACACAGAGAATAGAAGATCAAAGGGACAGTGATGAGAAAGGGGAAGCTCAGCTCTGCCAAATGAAACCCCTCTCCGTATTTTTAGCTTCTCCCAGAGATAAAACAAAGGGGAGCTAATTTTTTTTTAACTTTTGCTTTCAGCAGTTAGCTTCCAGAATAAAATATTCAAATGCATGATGCCATATTTACAAGGTCATAAGATCTCCCCCTCTGAAATCATTTGTCGGTAGAAAACACTGCTCTACTTAAGCCCTGGGAATTCAGCAGCAAGAATGAATATTCCTTAGAAAGTACGTGTACTTGGCAAGCGTATTGGTGGCTCTTGAAAATCCTCTCTGTGGTGGGACCACTTGTGCCCCTGGCACCCTGCCAGTAAAGGCAGGGTTGAGCAGCAGAGGGGCAGTGCACGAGGGCACTTGAGGACATCTGAGTGAGCCACCCTTCCAAACCACAACATGGTATGTATAATACACACCATGGTATTTGGCTATGCGTCTTTACTTCCCAACAATATTGATCATCAAGAATCCACCATCATATTACTTTCTCACACTAGTGATACTTCAGCTCTTCTGACACTGCCACAGTAAGTATATCTCCTCTGTTAACTCTGTGGTTTCCACCTGACTTGCACCATCACACACCTGCTCCTTGCTTACATTTTGTCCAGAGTTCCTCACAGGCCCTGGGAAATTACACTTGTTCGGGAGCACAGCCACAGACCTAGAGCTGGAATCTGGGGCTCTGGAAAAATGAAGAGAGGCTTTTCTCTTTGTGGTTTTTCCTTTCTCATCCCCTTTCCATAAGGTGACTTCGAGATCCCTTTCACCCTGAAATATAATTCTTACTTCCTATGAAAAGACTTTGAGTAATACAGACTATTACAGAGTGAATACTGAGCTTAGTATTTGCAACGCACCCATAAGATCAGTACGATTCTGATAATCAATTTTAAAATCCAGAAACTAAGGTTGGGGAAGTGAAGTCCCTTGCCTCTAGTCAGAGCTAGCAAGTGGAGGATATGAGGGTCTCTACTGCCACTATGAATAAATACCTGAATTCCTTTAGCACCCAAGACTGCATTCACCAGTGGCCTCCGAGCAGCTGTGGAGACTAAACTGACTAAGCGATCAAACATCCACGAGGCATTGTTTGCAGTGAATGGACTTTGGACAGAATTGATTGACCTGAGTAAGTGTTGCCTTGTCTGGGAGACTTCCCTGTACTTCACTAGGCCTTTTTCCTAGGAGGCTGCTGCCTCAATGGTGGTCTTGCTCCAGGCCCCATTGGTAGGATAGTATTGGAGGTACTGACCATGACTATGGAAAGAAGCAAATTAATTTGTGTGGTGGTCTCCAACCCATGACATGGTCTCAGGATCCCCTTGCTCTATCTAAACAGAGGTCCCTGTCATTCTGCCCACAATCCAGAAAACCCCACGGAGGTCATGTTGACTCCTCAGCTCCAGGGGACAGGGATGTCACAAGACTTTCTCCCCTAAGCCAGGCTTCAACAGAGTTGTTTCCTATGGTGGAGAGAGCTGTCTGGACAAAAAGAGCCTTTTTGTGTCTATTCATGCTTCTCAGGCTTTGGCACACACATGAATCACTAGGGAGCGTGTTAAGACAAGATTCTGTTTCAGCTGTTCTGGGGTCCTGAGACGCTACATTTCTAGTATGCTCTGAGGCGATGCCCACACTGCTGGTCCCCACACTGAGAGTGGCCAGGTTTCCTTTGCACATACCAAATTTTCACAGTGAAGCCTTTGATGTTGCATTTTGACAAAGAAGTTCTGTAAAGACTAGGGGCCGTGGCCTTATACCATTGCTATGAGTAGAAGGAAGGCTTTCCTCTGAAGCAGAGAGCATTCCTCAAGTCAGTCACCTGGGAAAAAGCCCTTCAGACCATCCAGAAAGGAAATTCCTACCCTCTGCTGGACCTGCACATCCAAAGCCGAGGCTTAAGCAGTCCCTGAGGAATCAGCGATAGGCCCACACACGAGGCCGTTACTGGAAGGAGTAAATAAATTCTGCCATGTAACCCTACCTGCATGCAGCTCCTTCGTTGGCCAGCCTGACTCAGCGGTGAGTCAACCCATGTGTTCGCCGCAACTCTCAGTGGACAGATAGGACGTGTCTGCCGGGGCCCACCAGTTTGCATATCTGCCAGCAGGTGCCCACCACCCACCTGTGTGCCCACGGAGGGGGGGGCAGGGTACAGACAGAGGCCCAAGGTTGGGCTGGCCCCACACGGGGCTTCCGCCCCAGGCATCCCCTGCACACATAGTCATTCCTGGCCACGTGTTTATGACCTAGCATCAGTACAGCCCATCTGGGGCCCTGGGGCCATGCTCGATTATGTTTGTGTTGACTCAGTGTCTGCCAAAATCAGGTGAACCCCATGGCTGTGAACTGGACTGGACCGTGTTCTTCCCATCACACACATGAGTGTGTAAATGTTCCTTAGAAACTGAAATACAGTCTCATTTTAGAAAAAAAAAATTTTCCAATGCATGGTGATAGCATGAAGTTTAAAAACAAGCAAAATTTAGGTCTCAGAGACTTGGTTCCCCAATACTGCTGGTGGATGTGCGATTGCCAGGGCTGTGACTAAAGAGGAGAACACAGCTCCGGAGAGGGAGACTGGGTGAAGCAAGCAGCCTGGTGCAGCACCCCCTACTGGAGGAGGAGATAGCATTCATGGTGTTTGCTTCTGATGAGCTAAGGGACTTGAGCATTGGCATTCCTTGAAAGGCCATTTCTCTAAGCAGAAATCAACCCGAGTTCTGATCTTCCCTAATAGCATAACTACTCGGTGCACATTTAGGCAACTATAAAATAATGCCGGTTCCAAAGGCAGAGAAGCTGTGGCCAGACCAGCCTTTAATGAGCAACCCGGGGCCTGGCCAGGCTTTGAAGGATCTAGCATATTGAGATATTAGTTGAACCTCAAAAACAATAGGTGCCTGCGCCCTCTAAGTAGCTCATGTGTTACAGATCTGACAAGTCTCATTGATTTAAATGGCTGGAGCACTGCTTGGATTTTAATCTCCTTCACCCTTATACCAAGGAGGTCGCTGTTTAAACGCTTTTACTTAATAATGTAAACACCTGTCACACGCCAGGGGCAAAGCTATTAAGGAGAAGGATTATTTAAAGCAATGCTCCTGAATACAACATTGCTATTATTGTCTTATCCTCAGTTGCCAGGGCTTCTTTGTTAGGACCAGAGCCAATGACCAAGTCCCCTAGTGCTCTGTCCCCCGGAGAGACCTGCGGAGGGTTCCTTTAACCCACACACAGAATGAGCATCTGCTCACATGCTGTTGTCTGAAGGCCCCCAGACATCTGACCTGCAAAGACTCTTGCAGTCAAAGCATGTGTCTACCAAAGTCTGTCATTAAAATGAAAAGCTATTTTCATAAAGGAGTATTAGGCCATTATCCTGGTAGCTACAAGGTACTGGGAGTAAACTCTTTACAAGTAACATCTCTTTTATACCTGCAATGACTGCAATGATTTAGTGCTGTTGTCATCCCCATCATCTGAAGTACAGAATGGTTAAGTGACTTTCTCAAGGACACACAGTATTTAGCAGGAATACGATTAGAATCTAGGGCTGACTTAAAAGTACATACTTTCAAGGACTAAGCACTAGGCCACATTGTCTCTCACTCTCAAGGGTGCGTGAGTTTACCACATAACCTGGTGAGATGAAAGCCTAGGGGAATGGTTAGGAAGAAAGTAGAAAAGAATGAACCGGAACTTGGAGGGCTGCTGGGGAGGAAGAGCCTGAGGCTGGCCGCTAAGGCCTGGACTGGGGGCTTTGGAACAAAATATTGGCATCAGGAAGCCCAGGAGTTAGGACCAGGAGGGCAAAAGACCCTAAGACATTTAAGAAGATACCAACACGAAAGATGTAAGAGCACCTCCTCTAGTCCAGCTTAGAGGAGGGATGGCCCTGCTCCCTACACTCTGTTATTTTTCCCAAAATGCCTAATTGGGGAGACAGAGCTGAGGCCAATGCACAAGCCCCTCCCCACCCTTACCTGCCCATGTCTTCTGATTGCTCAACATAACGCTGGTCTTAGCAAAACCCAGGTCACCCTGGACCCTGCCAAGAGCACCCAAAGTCCTGATGCTATCTAACCAACTATGGGTTAGTGACATTGGCCCTAGAGAGGAGGGCAAGCTCATGTGACAGCACAGATCCCAACAGACCTTTATCCAAGTTACTTACCAGATATTGGCATGGCTTATCAACACCACTCCTCCACAAACTTATCTTACTGATGAAAGCCAATCCTTTTGGCTTACTTTCAGCACCCAAATTCAACAGCACGTTGGTGAACATTTATAATGATACAGAACAAGAAGAGAGAAAATGGTTCATTCAACAAATATTTATTGAACATCTTTTATAAACTAAGCACTGCCCTTGGTACCAGAGATAAAGCAGAAAATAGTGTCATCAATGTGCCCTCCCCATGTGGAGCTTTCAGTTGTGTAGGAGACAGAAAGCAAATCAGTAAAAGGGGGGAAATAATGTTATGTTTTGAAAGAAAATAATCAGAGTATTGTTTCTCCAGGAGTAGTGCCCAAACCAGCAGCATCACCATCACCCAAGAACTTGTTAAAACACAGATCCTCATGCCTCTCCCCAGACCTACTGAATCAAAAGCTCCGGGCATGGACCCCAGCAATCTGTGTCAGAGGGGATTCTGATCTGTGCTAAGGTTCCACTGGGATAGAAAGTAAGCGTGGGGAGGGGAGCATCTTTAGATAAAATGATCAGGATAGGCCTTTGTGGTAGCCTGAGACCTGAGAGATGAAAAAGAAACATGCCATGCAGAAGCCAAGAGAAAAAAAATTCCAGGCACAGAACAGCAGATGCAAAGTCCCTGTGGCGGGGGGGAAAACTTGTTATGGTCAAGTAACAGAAAGGAGAAAAGTACAACCAGAGCATAATTATTAAAGGAAGCTGATAAGAACAGAGGCTAGCTCCTGCAAGGAATTATAGACCTCAGTAAAAAGCATAAATTCAAAACTGACATAAATGCTCTAATGAAAGAAGCTTGCTCCTATGTTGTAAAGCATGAGTCTAACCCACACTGAGGGTCAGAGAGGGATTCCCAGAGGTAATAATTTTTGAGATAATCAATGACAAATACAAGATTACTAAGGAACCATCATGTGCAAAGGCCCTGAGACAGGAAAGATCATGACACTGTCAGGAAAAATTATAAAAGACTTTATTTTTTTTTTATTTTTTTTTAATAATGATTTTTTATTATATTATGTTAGTCACCATACAGTACATCCCCGGTTTTCGATGTAAGGCTCGATGATTCATTAGTTGTGTATAACACCCAGTGCACCATGCAATACGTGCCCTCCCCACTACCCATCACCGGTCTATCCCACTCCCCCACCCCCCTCCCCTCTGTAGCCCTCAGTTTGTTTCTCATAGTCCACAGTCTCTCATGTTTCATTCCCCCTTCTGATTACCCCCCCTTTCTTTATCCCTTTCTTCCCCTACTGATCATTCTAGTTCTTATGTTCCATAGATGAGAGAAATCATATGATAGTTGTCTTTCTCTGCTTGACTTATTTCACTAAGCATTATCTCCTCCAGTGCCGTCCATGTTGTAGCAAATGTTGAGAACTCATTCTTTCTGATTGCTGAGTAATATTCCATTGTATATATGGACCACAACTTCTTAATCCAGTCATCTGTTGCAGGGCATCTCGGCTCCTTCCACGATTTAGCTATTGTGGACGGTTTTCCTGGGGAATTCTACCAAACATTCAAAGAAGAAATAATACCTATTCTCCTAAAGCTATTTCAAAAAATAGAAACAGAAGGAAAGCTACCAAACTCATTCTATGAGGCCAATATTACCTTGATCCCCAAACCAGGCAAAGACCCCCTCAAAAAGGAGAATTACAGACCGATTTCCCTAATGAATATGGACGCCAAAATCCTCAACAAGATACTTGCTAATAGAATCCAACAGTTCATTAAAAGGATTATCCACCACGATCAAGTGGGATTCATCCCTGGGATGCAAGCGTGGTTCAATATTCGCAAATCAATCAGCGTGATACATCATATCAACAAGAAAAGACTCAAGAACCATATGATCCTCTCAATCGATGCCGAAAAAGCATTTGACAAAATACAGCATCCTTTCCTGATTAAAACCCTTCAGAGTGTAGGAATAGAAGGTACATTTCTCAATCTCATAAAAGCCATCTATGAAAAGCCTACTGCAAATATTATTCTCAATGGGGAAAAGCTGGAAGCCTTTCCCTTAAGATCAGGAACACGACAAGGATGCCCACTCTCGCCACTATTATTCAACATAGTACTAGAAGTCCTTGCAACAGCAATCAGACAACAAAAAGGGATCAAAGGTATTCAAATCGGCAAAGAAGAAGTCAAAATGTCTCTCTTCGCAGACGACATGATACTCTATATGGAAAACCCAAAAGAAGCCACTCCCAAACTATTAGAAGTTATAGAGCAATTCAGTAACGTGGCGAGATACAAAATCAATGCTCAGAAATCAGTTGCATTTCTGTACACGAATAACGAGAACGAAGAAAGAGAAATCAGGGAATCCATCCCATTTACAATAGCACCAAAAACCATACGTTACCTTGGAATTAACTTAACCAGAGACATAAAGGACCTTTATTCTAGAAACTATAAATCACTCTTAAAAGACATTGAGGAAGACATAAAAAGATGGAAAGATATTCCATGCTCATGGATCGGAAGAATTAACATAGTTAAAATGTCCATGCTACCCAGAGCAATCTACACTTTCAATGCTATCCCGATCAAAATACCGAGAACGTTTTTCAAAGAACTGGAACAAATAGTCCTTAAATTTGTATGGAACCAGAAAAGACCCCGAATCTCCAAGGAACTGTTGAAAAGGAAAAACAAAGCTGGGGGCATCACAATGCCGGATTTCGAGCTGTACTACAAAGCTGTGATCACAAAGACAGCATGGTACTGGCACAAAAACAGACACATAGACCAATGGAACAGAATAGAGAGCCCAGAAATGGACCCTCAGCTCTTTGGGCAACTAATATTTGATAAAGCAGGAAAAAACATCCGGTGGGAAAAAGACAGTCTCTTCAATAAATGGTGCTGGGAAAATTGGACAGCTACATGCAAAAGAATGAAACTTGACCACTCTCTCACACCATACACAAAAATAAACTCCAAATGGATGAAAGACCTCGATGTGAGACAGGAATCCATCAAAATTCTAGAGGAGAACATAGGCAGCAACCTCTACGACATCGGCCAAAGCAACCTTTTTCATGATACATCCCCAAAGGCAAGAGAAACAAAAGACAAAATGAATTTATGGGACTTCATCAAGATTAAAAGTTTCTGCACAGCCAAGGAAACAGTCAGAAAAACTAAGAGGCAGCCCACGGAATGGGAGAAGATATTTGCAAATGACACTACAGATAAAAGACTTTAAAATAGGCAAAAATGAGTACTGAATATTCTAACACACCCTTCCTAGTTATCTGTGCCTTCATTATCTTTGACCTATTTGATAGCTATGGCAAATTGTAGAAAACTAAGAGTAACGCCCATGACTCTTGTCCAGAAAAATGCAAATTAATTTTGCCCAATGTGCAATTGATTATTGCCCTATGAAAATGGCTAGCTTTGCCTCTATTAACTAATTCATTTCAGCATTTCCGGATTGTCTGTATATATGTGTCTCTGTGGGTGGTGAATTCTCTTTTGAACCAGTTGTGACATCTTATTGGTTCTCTCATTAATCAGTGAGTTTAAAAAAAAAACCTTTGATTGGGGTGCCTGGGTGGCTCAGTCGTTATGTGTCTGCCTTCGGCTCAGGGCGTGATCCCAGGGTCCTGGGATCAAGCCCCGCATTGGGCTCCCTGCTCCACTGGGAGCCTACTTCTTCCTCTCCCACTCCCGTTGCTTGTGTTCCCTCTGTCACTGGCTGTCTCTCTCTCTGTCAAATAAATAAATAAAATCTTTAAAAAAAAAAAAAACCTTTGATAGGGGCATCTGGATGGCTCAGTCAATTAAACGTCCAACTCCTTTTTTTTTAAGATTGATTGATTGATTTTAGGGAGAGAGAGTCTTCAGCAGACTCCACACTGAGCAGCACTGATTGTGGCACCAAGCATGGAGCCTGACGAGGGGTTCCATCTCAGGACCCTGAGATCACAACCTGAGCCAAAACCAAGAGTCGGACACTTAACCAACTGCGCCACCCAGGTACCCCAAACATCCAACTCTTGATTTCAGCTCAGGTCGTGATCTCAGGATTGTGAGATCAAGCCCGGTGTCAGGCTCCGAGGAGGGCATGAAGCTTGCTTAAGATTCTCACTCTCTCTCCCTCTGCCTCTGCTCCTCACAACCCCCCCCCAAAAAATAAACCCACTTGACACATGTTTATTTTACGTTTGTATAAGAGTTATGATTTTATCTCTTTTAGAAATGATTTTTTTAACAACAGGCTAGTGTGGTAGTGAGCTGCAAAATAACGTAGAGGACACCCAGTTAAATCTGAATTCAGATAAACAGGAATTTCTTTGCATAAATGTGTCCCAAATATCACATGGGACATATTCATGCTTAAAAAAAAAAAGTATTCATTGTTTATTGGACGTGCAAACTTAGCTGGGCGTCTTGTACTTTTATTTGCTAAATCTGAACACAAGGTAGTGTGGTCACTGCTGACAGTGCCCCCACAGCAGCCCCTATTTGGCCCCAGGGTTGGGAACAGAAAGAAACACCATTCATTCAATCTTTGACTTCTGCTCAGAGGCTACATCAATGCATCTTAGAACATACACGGTAGGATTCCATCCTGTTTCAGATTTCACACACCCTCACCCCATCCAAAATTGCCTGTTTCTTCCCCAGTGAGGATTCACTGCTTTAGTCTGAAGCTCTTCTGTATTCAAGCTACCTATTAAAATGCAAATATCCCCCCATGAGGCTATCCTAACATGGGCTAACATTTGAACAAGAATCGGCTGACAGGACAGGATATACAAACCGAGCACTTGATGGGAGGCAGAACAGCAGGTTGGGAAAGGGTGGAGAGGACAGGCAGGAAGGAGACCCCAGAGAGGAGGAAGATATGCTGGAGACCTGGGGTCATGTTTGAGTCCTCAGATCAACCTTGCGAGCGAAGTCTTTAATATAAGATCTGGGAAAGGATCGTTTCAAATTTGAGGCCAAATGCTCTTGTTATTTCCCCTGCTTTTCCCAAAATGGGATATAAGACACCTCCAAAAGGCCTATCTTCGTGGTAATATATTTTCGACGCAGTGGGCATCCCCACAGGCTGGCAATAGAAAACACCTGTGAAATGGATAACCCCACACAGACTCATAAAATGCAGTTCCAATCACCAGCAGGACTTCAATCACACTCTCCTGAGCCCCGTTAGGTCTCAGAGGAATTATTATCACATTCTGCATGCAGAGGACAATGAATGGGCCTAGCTCTCCCTGGAATGGAGGAGTGGGAGCCTGGAAGACAGATTCTCTCCAGACTGAATAAATACTGGGGGGGCCTGGGGGGAGGATCACTATCCCCAAGAAGCATCCATCCCTTTTTAAGCAAGGGCTGCGCACACCAACTTCGGTTCCCAACTTCTGTAATATTTCTCTGTTATAAATTGGGCAGCACAGCATGTGGTCAAGGAGCCATTACAAGCCCTCTCAAATGAGATTTTTTTCCCAGGGACTTAATTTCTTACAATGTTGGAGCAATTGTTCTCTTGGAAAGTAGGACAGGCTCTCTTTCAGCCTGACAGACAAAAACAAAACTAAACCGAACATAAAAGCAAAGTCTCTGAAAGGGATAATGCACAAGCAGGCTTCCTTCTGAGCACCTGGAGGCCCCTCCCTCCCCAGCTGAAGCTGCTAGATCACTCTAATGAGAACAGATGGCACCTGTCGGGAGATGGGCTCCACATTACATGCTTCCTATGTCCTCCTCCCGAAACCCGATTTTCGCAGATTTGGAGCCAGTTGTTTAAGTGGTAGCCTAGTCGTGTGCCAGGAAAGTAGGATGTTAATATGCACTAATACATCGCTGCTGACTTTTGGAGAGCTCAAGGTACTTCATAGCAGAGGGGGTGAAGACTTCAGGAGGCCCAGCTTCAAGGACAGAAGAAAAGGTTGCCATGAACAGCCCACAGGAGGTGACTCATCTCGTCATTGGCCAAGGAGAAATTACACCCTGACCCCCACCCCAAGATTCCAGTGACCTAGTGCCACCACATGACTGGAGCAGGGAACAGTCCAGGTGCAGGGTGTGGAGTGTGGTAGGGCAAAGATTCCACAGGGGGGCTAGGAAGCTCATTTTAGGTAGAAGAGGCTAGGCTGAACCTCAACCTGGTACCTCTAGTTGACCCCACCCTCACCCCTGCAAGTGGAGAAGTCACCGTATCCTTGCCTTTTCAGGTTTCGGCAAGTGGGTCAGGGGTGACCTTAGAAGGTGTATCCACAAAATGAAGGCAGAGAGAGAGGTTTCCAGAGCAGCAAGCTCCTGCATTATAAACTCTACTTTTCACAAAAGGTGTTTCATTGTCGTCATAATTGCCAAATTTAAATTACTTCTATTTTCAGGTCTCAGGAAGCCATAAAGAGAGAGAGGAGAGATTTTCACGGTGAGAAATGAGAAATGATGAGGGGAAGAGGGCGGCCTGTGGAGAAGAGACTTAAAGAGGAAAAATGTTTCTGGAGTCAGCTGCGGCCGAGGCGTCTGGAAAGCAGGGAGAAGCAGCAACGGGTGAGTGGACAGGGAAAGGGGCAAAGGAGAGAGTCTGGACATCGAGCTGTGAATCAGGTCAGAGGTAAGGCCCAAATGAAGTTCTAAGAAGGAATTTTTCAGTCGGGGTCATTGAGAATGAATATGAAAATGAGTGTAGAAACTGAAATCATGTTGCTCTGTGTGCCTGTGAGCAATGTTCACCAAGGATGGGGATTGAATCCTCAGAGTTCTAGATTTCTTCTGTGTCTTTAAAAAAAAAATACTAAAGCAAAAAACAGGAGTCATTGGAGAAATGACAATGATAACCACTGGACCCTCTCTATGCCCCCAGGGTACAGGTTATATTGTGATTTATAATAAGAAATACATATTTGGTCTTGTTCCTGTTTCTGGCACAGAGCTTCTAAAACCCTAGGAATTTCTTAAGTGATAAGAGTGATCAAGGTTTCTTTTGTAACATTAATGTGATGGCTTCTGGAATGCCACCTAAGGATGGGCCTGGTTGGCAGAGGAACCAAGCTGGTGCAGAAAGGATTGGAAGCTTTAGTCCAGCCCCCCTGGCGTCTGGGGAGAGGAGAAGTAGTGGAGCTTGGCTCAATCCCCAGTGGCCAATGAGTTAATTGGTCATGCCTGTGGAATGAAGCCTCCATAAATCCCAGAAGGATAGGGTTTGGAGCCTGCAGGCTTGTGAACACGTGGAGATTCAGGAAGAGTAGAAGCCCCACACCTCTTCCCCACCCCTTGCCCTGGGCATCTCTTCCATCTGGCCATTCCTTTTATAATAAAACAGTCACTTAGGAAGTAAAATGTTTCTCTGAGTTCTGTGAGCTGCTGTACCAATTTAATCAAATGCAAAGAGGAGGTCATGGGAACCTCTGATTTACAGCCAGTCAGTCAGAAGTACAGGTAACAACCTGCACGTGCGTCTGTCATGGGACCAAACCCCCCCAACCCGGGGCACAGGTGGCAGGAGTCTTATAGGACTGACCCCTTAACCTGTGGAATCTGATGCTATCTCCAGGTAGATAGTGTCAGAATTAAGCTGAATTCTTGGACACCCTCCTGGTGTCCAACAATTTCTTGGTGTTCTGCGGGAGGCCTCCCACCCCGTCCCCCCCACCACACACACAGTCATGCACACACACACTGGAATTGGGTCCAGGAATCTAAAACAGTACACCTGTCAACAAAGACTGAAATCCCTTTCCCTTTTATTGTTCTTATATTAGCTATGAGTGTGTGTGTGTGTGTGTGTGTGTGTGTGTACATTTCTCAATAACTTTAAAGACTTTGTGCAGGGGTGGACTCCACTTTCGTTTCTAAATAGATAATCCCTCTCATATTCAGAAACATAAAAATTGATTACCTATTCGTAATTGGGGCTGATAACTCTCTTTGATTGAGTACCTATTACATGTACACACATTATATAATGTAATTTTTACAAAAACCCCTCTGACTGGGCATTATTCTACCAGTTTACAAATGAAGGAACTGAGCCTCTGGGTATTAAATAAATTGCCCAAGTTTACCAGTATGGATTAAATGTTTGTGTCCCCCCCCAAATTCATATGTTGAAGCCCTTAACCCCCAATGTGATGATAGTAGGGGGTGAGACCTTTAGGGAATTCAGCATGAAGGTGAAGGCCTCATGAATGGAATTAGTACCCTCACAAGAAGAGCTAGGAGACAGCCACATGAGGGCTCAGCAAGAAGGCAGCCACCCCTGCAAAACAAGAGAGCTCTCATTAGGAACTGGATCAGCCCAACACCCTGGATCTCCCAGCCTCTAGAACTGTAAGAAATAAATGTCTATTGTTTAAGCCACCTAGTCTTTAATAGCATTTTAAGCTGACTTACATAGTCACACACCCAGTAAATACTGGAGCAAAGACTTGGTACAAAGTCAGTACTCTTCCTACCAACACCAGGCTGCATCTCAGCAGCAACTTTGCTCGACCCAACTCAGCTGGACATGACAACCACTGTCAATTCCTTGTATTTGTGTGTCTCGTAGAGTTAACAAAGCACTTTCACATCTAGCAGTTAATTTAAAGTGTGCTGCAAAAAGTAGGGTCTGGAATCTTTAGACTTCAAATCCTAGCTCCTAATACCCCGTGCACAGACCCATCATTGCATGTTATTTCTAACAGAAACAAACCAGCGAAACAAACTTTAATAACATGCAGTGTTGCTGAAGATTGTCTTACACCTGGCTGAACATGCCATGAGGCATGAACTTTCTGGACGATAATTTAGTAATAAAAGTTTTAAAAAAACACATTCTTTGATCCAGTAACTCTGCTTCTAGTACTGTCTTAAGAAAAGGCTGAAGAATGCACAGAAAGATTAATAAAAAGGATATTCATCACAAGATAGTAAGAGTCAAAATTTGGAAATAGCCTGTAAGTCCAAAAAATCATTAATTGGATAGATTATAGTATATAACAGAATACCATACATCCACTACATATCAGGTCATCAAAGAATACATAAAGGTAGGTGGAACCGTTCCTAATACAGTTTAGGGGGAAAAGCAAGTCAGAAAACAGTACGTAAAGTATATGGTTCCCAATTTTGTTTTTAAAACATATCTACACATAAATGTGACCGAGCATAAAGGCACTTACTGTTATCAATGGTTGCCTCTGGATGAAAGTTATAGGTAACCTTTAATTTCCTTTATTTTTTTAAATCCTCTATACTGAACATGTATCTTTTCTAATCAGAGAGAAAGAAAATAGAATGTAATTTTTTATTTATAATATTTGTACAGTAAAGCCTCCCCGCTAATCACTTCTTTGCCAAGAGGCCCCAAACTCACATTCACACCACCCTTGGCCTCAGGTCCAGGTTGGAATTCAGGCCCCTCTGCATTATTATCACCATCCCTCCCATTGTTTTGCATTCACATATGAGACTTGCTCCTAGCATCCCTCCAGCATAGTTCCTTCTGTTTCTATACAGAGGTATAGAAATGGTAATTTGCTCTCTTAAAAACTGAATTTTCGGTTGAGAATTTTCAAGCTTGGCAAATACCAGGTCACAGTCCCTGTGATAACTAGCCTTACAGGAGATGTTTTCCCCAACCTGACTTGGAGCAAACAAAGAGATCATCACTTCACTTCTAAATAGCCTCTAACCAAGCAAACTAAATATTTCAACTGAAAAGGTTACTTAAGGTTTCGTGGTTTTTTTTATTGCGTGCACGCTCACACACACACACACACACACACACACACACACGTACCTGCCATATCTTTTGGGGGGAAGGAGTACAGGGAAAAATAACTAGGAGGCACTGTAATCAAGGATTTCATTTCTCCTCTCTCATTTCTTATCCTACCATCTTGTACTCTCTGACCAGCCAATCTCAAAAGGTTTCCAGAGGTGCCTGGGTGGCGCCTTTGCTTAAGCATCTGACTCTTGATTTCACCTCAGGTCATGATCTCAAGGGATCGAGCCCCATGTCAGGCTCCTCACTCAGCAGGGAGTCTTCTTGAGATTCTCATTCTCTCTCTCTCTCTCTCTCATAAATAAATAAATCTTTAAAACAATAAAGATAAAATAAGTTTCCAACCTGTCATGCTGTCCACACTTTGGGACTTCCACACTTTACCAGTCCCTCAAATTGACCTATTAACTGCTACACATCCTCAGGATCTCAGTTTAAACACCCATGTTCCAACAAGCCCTTTTTGACCCTCCAAGACTGGGTCAAGCAGCCTGTATCACTCTGACTGCTCTTTATTAAAATTGCCTCTTTCACTTGTCAATATCTCCACCTGGACCCTAAGCATCTGTAAGGCAGGGACTGTCTCTTGTCCACCTCTGTTTCTCTGGCATGTAGTGTGGTGTCCGGCACCAAGTAGTCCCTCAATAAATACTGGCTGAATGAATAAAGGTATCATGCCCCCCACCCCCACCCAATCCCTAGCAGTTCTTGCTCCACACAGAACAGCCATTGATAGGACCACTGTGTCTCCCACTGTGTCCACAAATGATGTATTTTAGTTACTCCTGGAGGTCTAGCTCCAGGCATGGAAGCTTTGGAAACTGCTGGTTATGATGCTTGGGGTCAGAAAAACTTGCACAACTGGAGTGCGTGATCCTATATCCACATCTGTCTGTCAGACTGTTTAAAAAGGAATTCATCCCTTTAAAGCAAAGTTCATCCTACCTACTACATTGACTACAGGAGTAGAGGACTGGCAGGGTAGTGGCCCTGGTAGAGGTCGACTCTTGATGTTTTAAGTGCTGACCGCATTGCCACTGAATGCTGATAGTTAGGCATTTTTAACAAGAACTGATTCAGTGGGTGTGAGTTTGCAAATGTGCTACTTTAATGGCTACTCATATTAACTCTGTATAAAAAGGTCCCGTTATGTCTCCATCTAGTCTTGTGTTTATTTAGTGATCAGTGTTAGGATGAGTAATAAGCCCCTTAGCTTTGTGACAGATTGTTCTTTAAACACCAGACCAATCAGCACGCTGCCCTTGAACTCCTGCTAAGCAGAGAAGATTCCTAGGGAGTAAGTCCTCAGCCCCACGGGAGTTTGTAAAATGTGAATTGGAGGTCGGTGACAGCATAAACAAATCTGAAGATAGCTCTTGTGAAAAATCTGCTCTGCAGTGTAGAACCCACTTCTGCTAGAGCTGGTTGAGACCTTCCATGGGCCCCAGAGCCCTCCCACTGAGACTAGCGGGGAGGTAGGAAGAAATGTGGATTTAGCTCTTGCAGCTGACTTGGAAATACCAAGTTTGGATACAAGTAATTCTTTGTAGGGTTTTTTTTTTTTAATCCCAGGCTGTTTTTCTATACCTCTGAAGAGACAGAAATAGATAAGATACTCTGACCTTTATTTTATTGATGGAGAAAGCAAAGTATAGAGAAATTGATGGCTTGACCCATGTGGAAGGTGTTACTTGATAATTCGGTAACGACGCTTAGGATTCTGGAGCCTAGAACATGTCCTCACCACTTGTTCATGTGTCTGACACAGTGCCTGGCACATAACACATAGGCATACAATAAATATTGTTGGAAGGAAGGAAGGAAGGAAGGAAGGAATCAACAAAACAAATGTCCCTCAAACTTGAGTAATATAAGGACTTCTTTTGGAGAAATAATAGCCTCTCGACCCCAAAGATTATCTACAAAACCTCAATTTAAGCTCATTCTTATTCTTTGAAATAGCTCTCAGTAGCAAATTATCATTGCAAAATATAATTTCAGTCCTTATAGTTAATAAAAATACTTTATTATTATTGGGAAAAAAACACAGTTTTTTAAAGTTCTCATAGAATTCATAGATCTCATTTAATACCAGCCAACCTCATTTGGAGAGAAGCTACTAGATTATAAGCCCTTGAAGAAGGGCAGGTCTGAATGTTGTCCTTTCTGATATCCTCAGCACCTTCACCTGGTAGTTTTTCTCCCACTATTTGACAGTGATGAGGGTGGCATGATTGTGGCCAACCTCCACCCTCAGTAGGAAAGGACAGCTGCCAGTGCCAGCCAGGGAGTACCAAGCAGAACAGCAGAGCTTTGGAGAATGATGCTTGAATGCACTGCAGCTAAGCAGAGCTCAAGTCCCACTGGGTGTTCAGAGATGGTGTCACAGGAAGAGGGAATGTTACCTGGTCCTGGAAACATGAAAAGGACTTGGTGACACAGAGAAGAGGGAGGAGGGCTTTAGCCATGGAGAAAAGGGAGTCTTTTCCTTTCCTGCTGATGTGCGCTCTTCTTGTAAATTGGATTTACCGACAAAGACAGGCCCTGAGGACATCATAAGTCCTGCCCAAACCTCAAAGGACTGCATGGCTTTTGGGTAGTGTCCAGACAGGACATAATAGAAAGATAATTAAAAATCTAGGGGCGCCTGGGTGGCGCTGTCAGTTAAGACTCCGACTCTTGGTTTTGGCTCAGGTCATGATCTCAGGGTTATAAGACTGAGCCCCCTATCAGCTCCACACTCAGTGGGCAGTCAGCTTGCAATTTTTATGCTCTCCCTCTCCCCCTCCCCCTGTGATCGCTCTTGCTCTCTCGCCCTCTCTCTTTCTCTCTCTCAAATAAGTAAATCTTTAAAAAAAAATCTAAAGAGGAGGTGCCTGGGTGGCTCAGTCGGTTAACTATCTGCCTCCCACTCAGGTCATGATCCCAGGGTCCTAGAACTGAGTCCCACTCAGGCTCCCTGCTCAGTGAGGGGCCTGCTTCTTCCTCTCCCTCTGCTGCTCCCCCTGCTTGTACAGTCTCCCCTACTCTCTCTCTCTCTCTTTCTCTCTGTCAAATAAATAAATAAAATCTTTTTTAAAAATCTAAAGAAACTGTTACTTCTCAGTGAAAAAATCATCCAAGAGAGCTGGAGGAAAATTCTTCTTTTCTACCACTTTGTCTTCCTTCTCCCCACTTCTGAGTATAAAAGTGATTTTGGGCCACCCAGATCCTGTTCTTCTCAAAATCTGAAGTCTGTCTTCTAGGCTCTGAAACTTGCCTGTCTATGTTTTCCCATGTGTCTTAATGCACATCCCCACACCCCTGCACAGGGGGTCCTTGAAGTCAACTATTGTGTCTTTTTGGTATGTATTTCCATATCCTACTGCCAAATCATACCCAGGCATTCCATAAATGTTTGCTAAAAGAGTACTGTTTGGCCAAATAAGTACCCAGAGTTATCCTATTGCTCTATCTCTTCTCCCACATCAAAATGAACTCCTAGCAAAGGAGCTGATCATTTCAGCCACCAACAGCACTTAGTATGTTGCCCTGCCCAGTAGCATTTTAAATCCCATGTAAATCAAATTTTTTCACAGATTTGGAGACAGGTTCAAATAGGAGTGTTCTTTGTTTCTAAGCAAATAGGGATATCTTCTTAGGGCTGACCTGGAAGCCAGCTCTTATCAAAAAAGATGAAGTAAAATTTTGGCATACTCACAGAAGGGTGGTAAAGTTGGTCCTATGATAACAGATTTGAGCTACAAAGAGCTGCCTTAAAAAAAAAAAAAAGAAAAAAAGAAAAAAGCTACAGTCTACTCTAGCAACACTTATTAAGATGAGATTTAACCAAAGACTATAAAATCTTAAATGGTAGATAATAAGGTCAAGCCAAGTTCCTATTTTCAGCTCAGAACAGATGACAAGACAGGAGGACATAAATGGAAATTAAAAGAAAAGGGATTCAGAACAGATCAGAAGGTCACCAAAAATAATCAATGGCTGAAATGACTTTCTGGACTCATTCACTTGTACAGAAAATATTGGGTCATTGAAAAAGTAATGAGATGATATTCTTGGGAAATGGAATAGTTAAAATGAATGAGTCCAGATAGGCCCAGAGACTTTAATCATTCTGAAAAGAAACACTTGCTGAGACACTCTCTCCTAAACCAAGTTGAAATTTCATTCTAGGGAGACAACTAGGTGTAAGGTAAGAAGACTTCGCTTTTCACATTCCATGAGTATTTGCAGTTCCTTCAAAGTTATAATGGTATTGAATATCAAGGGGCCTTTTATGAGTGGTGTCTTCTGCAGGATCCTAAGAAAAAAAATGAGCAAGACAACCACTAAAGACATGGAGCCTTGGAGTTCATTCTCAGCTGGGCTCCCATCCAAAGTGGAAATCTCTGTGTACACACAAATCACACATCTGCCAATGGATGGTTCCAGGGCCAGGACAATGCCGAGGCAACCTTCTCAGCTATTGGGCAGCTCTAATTGTTGGACAGCTGAAATTGTTGGACAGCAGGGTTTGCCCTTCCTAGAGTTTACCCAGTGGGCAGCTCCTTTGGATCTCTACACCACATGTGTCTACTTCTGCTTCTAAATGGTAACTAGCAAATGTTTAAATGCAGCGCAAGCTAAGCTTTCTCTTTTCTAAGCTAAATATCCCCATTTCCTTCATATGACATGTTTTCCAGACTCTTGCCTCTGGACCACCATCTTTGGAAAGACTGTTAATGTTCAATCATGCACACTCATATGAACACATACACACACAACACACAATCTTAGAATCTTAGAGTGGAATGCTCCAAACTGAGCATGTGTCCCCAGATGAAACTGAGCAGTGAGTCAACTACCTTCTTTGATCTAGAAATGCCTACTCTGTTAACACAGCCAAATAGTGGTAGTAGTAGCTACTATTCATTGCAGCCTACAACATGCCAGGTACTGGACTAGCCACTTTGCATGTGTTATTTCTAATCATAACCACAGCCAATTCTAATATTCCCATTTTATAGATGAAAAAATTAAAACTCAGAAAGCAAAAAACTTGGTCAAGTTCACAGAACTAGGAAATAACTAAGCAAGGATTCAAATTCAGCCCTGTTTGACTTCAAAGCTATCATTCTTCCTAAAATGCTAGACTGCCTAATATTTTCTTAATAACTACTTCCTGGCTCTTTCATTAAAACTTGTGATCAAGGGGCACCTGGATGGCTCATTTGGTTAAGCGTCTGGCTCTTGGTTTTGACTCAGGTCATGATCTCAGGGTGGTGAGATCAAGCCCCAAGTCAGACTTCATGCTAGGCATAGAGCCTGCTTAAGATTCTCTTTCTCCATCTCCCCCTGCCCCTCCTCCTCCCTGCTCTCTCTCTCCCTCTCGCTCTCTCTCTCTCTCTATCTCCCTCTCGCCTCTCCCTCTCTCCCTCTCTCTGTCTCCCTCTCCCTCTCTCTAAAAAACAAAACAAAACAAAGCAAAAAAACTTGTGATCAAGCCCCAGGAGCTGGTCAAGGCCATGGCCAGGGGCCAGATGCTGTTGGTGGGTGCAGGTGGCATTGGCTGTGAGCTCCTCAAGAACCACATGCTCACCAGCTTCTTCCATTTCGACCTGATTGATCTGGGTGCTATCGATGTCAACAACCTCAACAGGCAGTTTTTGTTTAAAAAAAAAAAAAAGTTGGAAGATCAAAGATCCAGGTTGCCAAAGAAAGTGTACTACAGTTTTACCTGACAGCATCATGAACCCTGACTATAATGTGGGATTTTTTTCAACAATTTATAATGGTTATGAATTCTTTAGACAACAGAGCTGCCCACAGCCAAGCTAATAGGATGTGTCTGGCTGCTGATATTCCTTTTACTGAGATTGGGACTGCTGGTTACCTTGGGCAAATAAGGACCAAAAAGGGTGTAACTGAGTGGTATGACTGTCATCCCAAGCCTACCCAGAGAACTTTTTTTCCTGGCTGTACTATTTGCAATACGCCTTCAGAACCTATTCATTGCATCATTTGGGCAAAGTATTTGTTCAACCAGTTGTTTGGAGAAGATGCTGATCAAGAAGTAACCCCTAACAGAGCTGACCTGAAGCTTCCTGGAAACCAGTGGGAGCTGAAGCCAGAGCCAAAGCATCTAATGAAGATGGTGACATTAAACATATTTCCACTAAGGAATGCGCTATGATCTGGTTAAACTTTTTATGCTTTCGAAAGACAATATCCAGTATCTGTTGACAGGGAACAAACTATGGTGGAAAAGGAAGCCTCCGTTGGACTGGGCGAAGTACAAAGTCAAGGAGAAGAAACCAAGGCATCAGATCAACAAAATGAACCCCAGTAGGTCTGAAAGACCAGCAGGTTCTAGATGTAAAGAGCTATGCACATCTTTTTTCAAAGAGCACTGAGACTGCAAGCGTTCATTTAGCAGAAAAAGAGATGGGGCTGAGCTCATATGGGGCAAGGATGACCCACCTGCAATGCTTTTTGTCACCTCTGCTGCAAACCTCAGGATGCATATTTTCAGTTTGACTCTGAGGAGCAGATTTGATATAAAATCAATGGCAGGGGACATTATTCCTGCCATCGCTACAATTAATGCAGTGATTGCTGGGTTAATAGTAGTAGAAGAATTAAAGACTTTATCAGGAAAAATAGACCAGTGTAGAACAATTTGGTTGAATAAACAAACAAACCCAAGAAAGAAGTTTCTTGTGCCTTGTGCACCAGATCCTCCCAACCCTAATTGTTACATTATGTGCCAGCAAGCCAGAGGTGACTATTGTCACATTAGAGGATAAGAAATGAAAGAAAATTTTGCTATTGTAGCAGCAGATTTCCAAATTGAATGTGCGAGAGGAATAATCCTAATATCTTCAGAAGAGGGTGAGACAGGAGCCTGCTTCAAGAAGATGACTTCCTTCAGGACTATGCTTCGTTGATCAATGTCCTTCATAGTGAGGACCTTCGGAAGGATGTTGAATTTGAAGTTGTTGGTGATGCCCCCAGAAACAGTGGGCCCAAACAAGCTGAAGATGCTGCCAAAAGCATAACCAATGGCAGTGACAATGGAGCTCAGCCTTCCACATCCACTGCGCAAGACTAAGATGATGTGCTCATGGTTGATTCAGATGAGGAAGGTCCTTCAGATAATGCTGACGTCAGTGAAGAAGAGAGAAGTTGAGAGAGGAAATTGGATGAGAAAGAGAATATCAGTGCAGAGAGGTCACGTACAGAACAGACAGAAGAGCCTGATGATGTTATAGCTTTAGATTGAACAGAAATGCCTCCAAACAGACCCCTCTTACTGCAGTAGGTCATCTGGGCAGAACCAGGTTATCTGTCATGCCCTTTGTTCCAAAGGGGAAAAAATCGACACCAGTGACTTGAAGATGATTCCACTCGCTTTGAAAAAGCATTCATTTTGCTAGAACAATTAGAAACAATGCAATATGCTGTACTGAAAGTAGGAATAGAGTTTTAAAACCCTTTGAACAAAGTGTGTGCATAACCAGTCATTAGATGAAACAACACAATGCATGTTGCCTTTTTAATGTAAATACCCTTAGTATCATTTAACAGTTTTAAAATATTGTAGTTTAGTAAAGTTGATACCTGGTTAAAAATAGTATGCCTTAATTTTTGGTTAGAAGAATTCTTTTGAGCCTCAATCTAACCATTTCCATATTCTTAACTGACTGAAACAGATTCAAAGAAGTATCAAGTGCGATGCACTGAAACTTGTTTTTAAATGTTAACTGACACTATGTATATTCATATAAGACAATGTTAGTTTACTCAAGTTTTCAGTTTGTGCTGCCTGATATGTCTGTGTACAAAGCCATTTTTTGTGTATTGTTATAGTTTCAGGTTATTTGTATTTGATGTTTCATAAAACTCAATTATGACTACATTGTACTTATGAACCAAATAAATGGCATCTGCATACTTGTTAAAAAAAAAAAAACCTTCTGATCAACCCCACACATCTTGCACTTAAAGATTTGCAACCAGCAGGGAGTAAGTTACTTC
>NW_026622964.1:0-26216 GCF_023065955.2 Ursus arctos | reverse complement strand
GGGGCCTCTCGGGGGCCGACGTAGGGATAGGGTTAGCCCCAGGAGGCTGGCGGGCCCTATCCGCCGGCTGTGCGGCGAGCGGAGGGGCGGGCCGAGGTGAGGGCACTGGCTACCGGGAGAGTAGGCGCAAGCTTTCTGGCGCGGGGGGGCCTTCGAAAGAGGCCGGGGGCTCCAAGGGCCCTTCCCGTTCTCCCGCCCTGAATGACCGGTGGTGCCACTAGCGGCCTGTGGTGGCGGCGGGGCAGCACGGTGAGTCCAGCACTGTGGCTCGTGGGTCTCCAATGCCCGGCATTGCCGCTCCAGGCACCTTGGGATGAGCCCCTCCGAGGTGGAGCTAGGGTTAGGGTTAGCCCGCCCAGGAGGCCGGCAGGCCCGATCTGCCAGCTGTGTGGCGAGCGGAGGGGCAGGCCGAGGTGAGGGCGCTGAAGAGCAGGAGCGTGGGCCCAAGCGTTTTGGTGCGGGGGCCTTTGAAGGTCACCAGGGGCTCGGAGCACCCTGCCCGTTCTCCCGCCCTGGATGACCGGGCGGTGCCCCTAGAGGCCCGGGTGGCAGCGGGGCGGGAAGGTGAGTCTGGCGCTGGGGCTTGTGGGGACCCGAATCCCTGGCGTTGCGGCACCAGGCCCCTTGGGAGGGGCCCCTCGAGGGATGGAGCTAGGGTTAGATTTAGCCCCCAGGAGGCCAGAAGCCCGATCCGCCAGCTCTGCGGCAAGCGGAGAGGCGGGCGGAGGTGAGGCCGCTGGCGAGCGGGAGCGTGGGCTCAGGCGTTTTGGCGCGGGGGTCCTTCGAAAGTCGCTGGGGGCTTGGAGGGCCCTGTACGTTCTTCTGCCCTGAATGACCGGCGGCTCCCCTAGCGGCCCGGGTGGAGGAGGGGTGTTAGGGTGACTTGGGCGCTGGGGCATGGGGGTCCCCAGTCCTCGGCGTTGGGGCGCCAGACCCCTTTGGAAGGGCTCTAGGGGGTCCGACCAAGGTTATTGTTAGCCCCCAGGGGGGCCAGCAGGCCCGATCCGCCGGCTGTGAGGCGAGCGGAGGGGTGGACCCAGGTGAGGGCGCTTGAGAGGCAAGAATGTGGACCCAAGCGTTTTGGCACGGGGGGCCTTCGAAGGTCATCGGGGGTTCAGAGGGCCCAACCCGGTCTCCTGCCCTGAATGACCAGCGGCGCTACTAGCGGCCCGGAGGGGCGGGGCGGCAGGGTGAGCCCGGCACTGGGGCTTGGGGGTCCCCAATCCCTGGCGTTGCGGGGGCAGACCCTTGGTAGTGGCCCCTCGGGGGCCGACCTAAGGTTACAGTTAGCCCCCAGGAGGCCGGCAGGCCCGATGTGCTAGCTGTGCGGCGAGTGAGGGGAGGGCCGAGGGGAGGGCGCGGGCGAGCGGCGAGCTAGGCCGAAGCGTTTTGGCGCGGGAAGCCTTGAAGGTCGCCGGGGGATCGGAGGACCCTGCCCGTTTTCCCCCGCCCTGAATGACCTGCAGCGCCCCTGGGGCCCGGGTGGCGGCAGGGTGACAGGGGTGAGTCCGTCGCTGGGGTTGGGGAGTTTCCCAATTCCCGGTGTTGCGGCACCAGGCCCCTTCGCAGGGGCCCCTCGGAGGCTGACCTAGGGTTATGGTTAGCCCCCAGGAGGCCGCAGGCCCAATCCACCGGCTGTGCGGTGAGCAGAGGGGAGGCCGAGGTGAGGGCGCTGGCGAGCGGTAGCGTAGGCCCATGAGTTTTGGCGCGGGGGCCTTCGAAGGTCGCCGGGGCTCAAGAAGCCCTGCCCGTTCTCCCGCCCTGGATGACCGGCGGTGCCCCTAGAGGCCCGGGTGGCAGCGGGGCGGGAGGGTGAGTCTGGCGCTGGGGGCTTGTGGGTCCCGAATCCCTGGCGTTGCGGCACCAGGCCCCTTGGGATGGGCCCCTCGAGGGATCGGAGCTTGGGTTAGGGTTAGCCCCCAGGAGGCCGTCAGGCCCAATCCGCCGGCTGTGCAGGGAGCGGAGGGTGGGCTGAAGTGATGGTGCTGGCGAGCGGAGCGTGGGCCCAAGGGTTTTGGCGCGGAGGGCCTTCAAACGGCGCTGGGGGCATCCGAGGGCCCTGTCCGTTGTTCTGCCCTGAATGACCGACAGCTCTCCTACCGGCCCGGGTGCGGCGGGGCGGCACGGTGAGTCCAGCGCTTGGACTCGGGGGTCACCAATCCCAGGCATTGTAGCGATAGGCCCCTTGGGAGGGGCCCCTTGGGGGCCGACTAGGGTTCGGGTTAGCCCCCAGGAGGCTGGCAGGCCGATCCGCCGGCTCTATGCACATGCGGAGGGGCTAGCCGAGGTGAGGGCGCTGGCGAGCGGGAGCATGGCCCCAAGCGTTTTGTCGCGGGGGACCTTCGAAGGTCGCCGGGGGCTCGGGGGGCCCTGCCCGTTCTAACGCCCTGAATGGAGGACGGCGCCCCTAGCGGGCCGGGTGGTGAGGAGCGGCAGAGTGCGTCCGGCGGTGGGGTTCGGGTGTCCCCAATCCCAGCGTGGCGGCGCCAGGCCCCTTGGGAGGGGCTCCTCTGGGGCCGACCTAGGTTTAGGGTTAGCCCAAAGGAGGCTGGCAGGCCCGAACCGCCGGCTGTGCGGCCGAGCAGAGGGGCGGCCGAGGTGAGGGCGCTGGCGAGGGGGAGCGTGGCCCAGGCGTTTTGGCACGGGGGGCCTTGGATTGTCGCTGGGGGCTTGGAGGGCCCTGCCCATTTCTCACACCCTAAATGGACCGGTGGCGCCCCTAGCGGCCAGGGTGGCGGCGTGTCGGCAGGATGAGTCTGGAGCTGGGGCTCAGTGGTCCCCGATCCCCGGCGCGGTGGCTCCAGGCACTTGGGAGGGGTCCCTCGGGGCCGACATATGGTGAGTGTTAGCCCAAAGGAGGCCGGCGGGCCCATCCGCCGGCTGTGCAGCGAGCGGTAGGGGTGGGCCGACGTGAATGCGCTGGCAAGCGGGAGCGTGGGCCCAAGCGTTTTGGCATGGGGGGCCTTCGAAGCTCACCGGGGGCTCAGAGGGCCCAGCAAGTTCTCCCCGCCTGAATGCCCGGCGGCTCCCTAGCGGCCAGGGTGGCGGCGGGGAGGCAGGGTGAGTCCGGAGCTCGGGCTCGGGGGTCCCCAATACCCGGCGTGGCATTGCCAGGCCCCTTGGGAGGGGTCCCTCCGGGGGCCGAGCTAGGGTTATCGTTAGCCCAAAGGAGGCCGGCAGGCCCGATTGGCCGGCTGTGCGGCGAGGGGAGGGGTGAGCCGAGGTGAGGGCGCTGGCGAGCGGGAGCTTAGGCCCAAGCGTTTTGGTGCGGGGGGCCTTCGAAGGTCATCGGGGGCTCGGAGGGCCCCTGCCCGTACTCCCTCCCTGAATGACCGGTGGCGCCCCTAGCGTCCCGGGTGGCGGCGGGGCGGCAGGGTGAGTCTGGAGTAGGGCTCAGGGGTCCAAATGCCCCAGCGTGGCGGCGCCTGGCCCCTTGGGAGGGGTCCCTCGGGGGCCGACCTAGGGTTGAGGTTAGCCCAAAGGAGGCCGGGGCCCGATCCGCCGGCTGTGCAGAGAACGGAGGGGCGGGGCGAGGTGAGGGCGCTGGCGAGCGGGAGCGGGAGCCCAAGCGTTTTGGCGTGTCGGGCCTTCGAAGGTCACCGGGGGCTCAGAGGGCCCTGCCCGTTCCCCAGCCCCGAATGAGGACGGTGCCCCTAGCGATCCGGGTCGCAGCGGGGCGGCAGGGTGAGTTCAGCCCTGGTGCTCGGGGGTCCCCAATCACCCGCGTGGCGGCGCCAGGCCCCCTTGGGATGGGCCCCTCGGGAGCCGACCTAGGGTTAGGGTTAGCCCCAGGAGGCCGGCAGTCCCGATCTGCCGGCTGTGCGGCGAGCGGAGGGGCGGGCTGAGGAGAGGGTGCTGGCGAGACAGGAGCCTAGGCCCAAGCGTTTTTGTCACGGGGGGCCTTCAAAGGTCACTGGGGGCTCGGAGGGCCCTGCCCGTTCTCCCGCCCTAAATAACCGGTGGCGCCCCTAGCAGCCCGGGTGGCGGCAGGGCGGCAGGGTAAGTAATGCGCTGGGGCTTGAGGGTCCCCAATCCCCGGCGTGGCATCGCCAGGCCCCTTGGAGGGGCCCCTCGTGAGCAGACCTAGAGTTAGGGTTAGTTCCCAGGAGGCTGGCAGGCCCAATCCGCTGTCTGTGCGGCGAGAGGGGGGGCGGACCCGAGGTGAGGGCGCTTGCTAGCGGGAGCGTGGGCCCAAGCGTTTGGCGGTGGGGGCCCTCAAAGGTCGCCAGGGGCTCGGAGGGCCCTGCCCATTCTCCCGCTCTGAATGACTGGTGGCGTCCCTACTGGCCCGGTAGCTGTGGGGCGGAAGGGTGACTCCGGCGCTGAGGCTTGGGGGTCACCAATCCCCGGCGTTGTGGCACCAGGCCTTTGGAAGTGGCCCCTTGGGGTCTGACCTAGGGATAGTGTTAGCCCCCAGGAAACAGGCAGGCCTGATCCGCTAGCTGTTCATCGAGTGGAGGGGCGGGCCGAGTAGAGGGCGCTGGCGAGTGGGAGCGTGGGCCCAAGCATTTTGGCGCGAGGGGCCTACGAAGGTCGCGGGGGCTCAGAGGGCCCTGCCTGTTCTCACCAGCACTGAATGACCGGCGGCGCCCCTAGCGGACTGGGTGGTGGTGGGGTGGCAGGGAGAGTCCAGCACTGGTGCTCGGGGGTCCCCAATCCCCGGCATTGCGATGCCAGGCCCCTTGGGAGGGGCCCCGTTGGGGGCAGACCTAGGGTTAGGGTTACACCCAGGGGGCTGACAGGCCCGATCCTACGGCTGTGCGGCGAGCGGAGGGGCGGGCCGAGGTTGAGGGCGCTGGCTAGCGGGAGCGTGGGTCAAGTGTTTTGGTGCGGGGGGCCCTTCGAGGTCGTGGGGGGATCGGAGGACCCTGCCCGTTCTCCCGCACTGAATGACCGGTGCGCTCCCTAGTTGGTGCAGGTGGCAGCGGGGCGGCCGGGTGAGTCCGGCACTGGGGTTCAGGGGTCCCCAATCCCCGCGTTACGACTCCAGGCCTCTTGCTAGGGGCCCCTCGGGGGCCGACATATGGTTAGGCTTAGCCCCCAGGAGGCCCGCAGGCCCGATCCGCCAGCTCTGCGGTGAGTGGAGGGGTGGTCGGAGGTGAGGCCGCTGGCAGTCTGGAGAGTGGGCCCAGTTCATTTTGGCGCGGGGGTCCTTTGAAATGTCGCCAGGGGTTCGGACGGCCCTGCCCGTTCTCCCCGCCCTGAATGACGGGCGGCTCCCCTAAAAGCCTGGTGGAGGAGGGGCGGTAGGGTGAGTCGGGCGCTGGGACTCAGGGGTTCCCAATCCCCGGCGTTTGGCGCCATGCCCCTTGGGAGGGGCCCCTCGGGGACTCACCTAGGGTTAGGGTTAGCTCCGAGGAGGCCGGCAGGCCCGATCCGCCGGCTGTGTGGTGAGCAGAGGGGCAGGCCGAGGTGAGGGCGCTTGTGAGCAGGAGCGTGGGCCCAAGCGTTTTGGCGCGGGGGGCCTTCGAATAGTCGCCAGAGGCTCTGAGGGCCCTGCCCGTTGTCCCGCCCTGAATGACCGGCAGCGCCCCTAGTGGCCCATGTGGCAGCGGGGCAGCCGGTTGTGTCCAGCGCTGGAGCTCGGGGTTCTCCAATCCCCGGTGTTGCGGCTCTAGGCCCCCTTGCTGGGGCCCCTAGGGGGCCGACCTATGGTTAGATTTAGCCCCCAGGAGGCCGGAAGCCCGATCCGCCAGCTCTGCGGCAAGCGGAGAGGCGGGCGGAGGTGAGGCCGCTGGCGAGCGGGAGCGTGGGCTCAGGCGTTTTGCGCGCGGGGGTCCTTCGAAAAGTCGCTTGGGGCTTGGAGGGCCCTGTACGTTCTTCTGCCCTGAATGGACCGGCGGCTCCCCTAGCGGCCCGGGTGGAGGAGGGGTGTTAGGGTGACTTGGGCGCTGGGGCTTGGGGGTCCCCAGTCCTCGGCGTTGGGGCACCAGACCCCTTTGGAAGGGCTCTAGGGGGCCGACCAAGGGTTATTGTTAGCCCCCCAGGGGGCCAGCAGGCCCGATCCGCCGGGCTGTGAGGCGAGCGGAGGGGTGGACCCAGGTGAGGGCGCTTGAGAGCAAGAATGTGGACCCAAGCGTTTTGGCACGGGGGGCCTTCGAAGGTCATCGGGGGTTCAGAGGGCCCAACCCGGTCTCCTGCCCTGAATGACCAGCGGCGCTACTAGCGGCCGGAGGGGCGGGGCGGCAGGGTGAGCCCGGCACTGGGGCTTGGGGGTCCCCAATCCCCGGCGTTGCGGGGGCAGACCCTTGGTAGTGGCCCCTCGGGGGCCGACCTAAGCTTACAGTTAGCCCCCAGGAGGCCGGCAGGGCCCGATGTGCTAGCTGTGCGGCGAGTGAGGGGAGGGCCGAGGGGAGGGGCGGCGGGCGAGCGGGAGCTAGGCCGAAGCGTTTTGGCGCGGGAAGCCTTCGAAGGTCGCCGGGGGATCGGAGGACCCTGCCCGTTTTCCCGCCCTGAATGACCTGCAGCGCCCCTGGGGCCCGGGTGGCGGCAGGGTGACAGGGTGAGTCCGTCGCTGGGGTTGGGGAGTTCCCAATTCCCGGTGTTGCGGCACCAGGCCCCTTCGCAGGGGCCCCTCGGAGGCTGACCTAGGGTTATGGTTAGCCCCCAGGAGGCCGCAGGCCCAATCCACCGGCTGTGCGGTGAGCAGAGGGGAGGGCCGAGGTGAGGGCGCTGGCGAGCGGTAGCGTAGGCCCATGAGTTTTGGCGCGGGGGGCCTTCGAAGGTCGCCGGGGCTCAAGAAGCCCTGCCGTTCTCCCGCACTGAATGTCCGGCGGTGCCCCTAGTGGGTCAGTTGCCGGCGGGGGAGCATGGTGAGTCGGATGCTGGGGCTAGCGGTCCCCAAGCCCGGTGTTGCGGTGCCAGGCCCGTTGGGAGGGGCCTCTCGGGGGCCGACGTAGGGATAGGGTTAGCCCCCAGGAGGCTGGCGGGCCCTATCCGCCGGCTGTGCGGCGAGCGGAGGGGCGGGCCGAGGTGAGGGCACTGGCTACCGGGAGAGTGGGCGCAAGCATTCTGGCGCGGGGGGCCTTCGAAAGAGGCCGGGGGCTCCAAGGGCCCTTCCCGTTCTCCCGCCCTGAATGACCGGTGGTGCCACTAGCGGCCTGTGTGGCGGCGGGGCAGCACGGTGAGTCCAGCACTGTGGCTCGTGGGTCTCCAATGCCCGGCATTGCCGCTCCAGGCACCTTGGGATGAGCCCCTCCGAGGGTGAGCTAGGGTTAGGGTTAGCCCCCAGGAGGCCGGCAGGCCCGATCTGCCAGCTGTGTGGCGAGCGGAGGGGCAGGCCGAGGTGAGGGCGCTGAAGAGCAGGAGCGTGGGCCCAAGCGTTTTGGTGCGGGGGCCTTTGAAGGTCACCAGGGGCTCGGAGCACCCTGCCCGTTCTCCCGCCCTGGATGACCGGCGGTGCCCCTAGAGGCCCGGGTGGCAGCGGGGCGGGAAGGTGAGTCTGGCGCTGGGGCTTGTGGGTCCCGAATCCCTGGCGTTGCGGCACCAGGCCCCTTGGGAGGGGCCCCTCGAGGGATGGAGCTAGGGTTAGATTTAGCCCCCAGGAGGCCGGAAGCCCGATCCGCCAGCTCTGCGGCAAGCGGAGAGGCGGGCGGAGGTGAGGCCGCTGGCGAGCGGGAGCGTGGGCTCAGGCGTTTTGGCGCGGGGGTCCTTCGAAAGTCGCTGGGGGCTTGGAGGGCCCTGTACGTTCTTCTGCCCTGAATGACCGGCGGCTCCCCTAGCGGCCCGGGTGGAGGAGGGGTGTTAGGGTGACTTGGGCGCTGGGGCTTGGGGGTCCCCAGTCCTCGGCGTTGGGGCGCCAGACCCCTTTGGAAGGGCTCTAGGGGGCCGACCAAGGGTTATTGTTAGCCCCCAGGGGGCCAGCAGGCCCGATCCGCCGGCTGTGAGGCGAGCGGAGGGGTGGACCCAGGTGAGGGCGCTTGAGAGCAAGAATGTGGACCCAAGCGTTTTGGCACGGGGGGCCTTCGAAGGTCATCGGGGGTTCAGAGGGCCCAACCCGGTCTCCTGCCCTGAATGACCAGCGGCGCTACTAGCGGCCCGGAGGGGCGGGGCGGCAGGGTGAGCCCGGCACTGGGGCTTGGGGGTCCCCAATCCCCGGCGTTGCGGGGGCAGACCCTTGGTAGTGGCCCCTCGGGGGCCGACCTAAGCTTACAGTTAGCCCCCAGGAGGCCGGCAGGCCCGATGTGCTAGCTGTGCGGCGAGTGAGGGGAGGGCCGAGGGGAGGGCGCGGGCGAGCGGGAGCTAGGCCGAAGCGTTTTGGCGCGGGAAGCCTTCGAAGGTCGCCGGGGGATCGGAGGACCCTGCCCGTTTTCCCGCCCTGAATGACCTGCAGCGCCCCTGGGGCCCGGGTGGCGGCAGGGTGACAGGGTGAGTCCGTCGCTGGGGTTGGGGAGTTCCCAATTCCCGGTGTTGCGGCACCAGGCCCCTTCGCAGGGGCCCCTCGGAGGCTGACCTAGGGTTATGGTTAGCCCCCAGGAGGCCGCAGGCCCAATCCACCGGCTGTGCGGTGAGCAGAGGGGAGGGCCGAGGTGAGGGCGCTGGCGAGCGGTAGCGTAGGCCCATGAGTTTTGGCGCGGGGGGCCTTCGAAGGTCGCCGGGGCTCAAGAAGCCCTGCCCGTTCTCCCCGCACTGAATGTCCGGCGGTGCCCCTAGTGGGTCAGTTGCCGGCGGGGGAGCATGGTGAGTCGGATGCTGGGGCTAGCGGTCCCCAAGCCCGGTGTTGCGGTGCCAGGCCCGTTGGGAGGGGCCTCTCGGGGGCCGACGTAGGGATAGGGTTAGCCCCCAGGAGGCTGGCGGGCCCTATCCGCCGGCTGTGCGGCGAGCGGAGGGGCGGGCCGAGGTGAGGGCACTGGCTACCGGGAGAGTGGGCGCAAGCATTCTGGCGCGGGGGGCCTTCGAAAGAGGCCGGGGGCTCCAAGGGCCCTTCCCGTTCTCCCGCCCTGAATGACCGGTGGTGCCACTAGCGGCCTGTGTGGCGGCGGGGCAGCACGGTGAGTCCAGCACTGTGGCTCGTGGGTCTCCAATGCCCGGCATTGCCGCTCCAGGCACCTTGGGATGAGCCCCTCCGAGGTGGAGCTAGGGTTAGGGTTAGCCCCCAGGAGGCCGGCAGGCCCGATCTGCCAGCTGTGTGGCGAGCGGAGGGGCAGGCCGAGGTGAGGGCGCTGAAGAGCAGGAGCGTGGGCCCAAGCGTTTTGGTGCGGGGGCCTTTGAAGGTCACCAGGGGCTCGGAGCACCCTGCCCGTTCTCCCGCCCTGGATGACCGGCGGTGCCCCTAGAGGCCCGGGTGGCAGCGGGGCGGGAAGGTGAGTCTGGCGCTGGGGCTTGTGGGTCCCGAATCCCTGGCGTTGCGGCACCAGGCCCCTTGGGAGGGGCCCCTCGAGGGATGGAGCTAGGGTTAGATTTAGCCCCCAGGAGGCCGGAAGCCCGATCCGCCAGCTCTGCGGCAAGCAGAGAGGCGGGCGGAGGTGAGGCCGCTGGCGAGCGGGAGCGTGGGCTCAGGCGTTTTGGCGCGGGGGTCCTTCGAAAGTCGCTGGGGGCTTGGAGGGCCCTGTACGTTCTTCTGCCCTGAATGACCGGCGGCTCCCCTAGCGGCCCGGGTGGAGGAGGGGTGTTAGGGTGACTTGGGCGCTGGGGCTTGGGGGTCCCCAATCCTCGGCGTTGGGGCGCCAGACCCCTTTGGAAGGGCTCTAGGGGGCCGACCAAGGGTTATTGTTAGCCCCCAGGGGGCCAGCAGGCCCGATCCGCCGGCTGTGAGGCGAGCGGAGGGGTGGACCCAGGTGAGGGCGCTTGAGAGCAAGAATGTGGACCCAAGCGTTTTGGCACGGGGGGCCTTCGAAGGTCATCGGGGGTTCAGAGGGCCCAACCCGGTCTCCTGCCCTGAATGACCAGCGGCGCTACTAGCGGCCCGGAGGGGCGGGGCGGCAGGGTGAGCCCGGCACTGGGGCTTGGGGGTCCCCAATCCCCGGCGTTGCGGGGGCAGACCCTTGGTAGTGGCCCCTCGGGGGCCGACCTAAGGTTACAGTTAGCCCCCAGGAGGCCGGCAGGCCCGACGTGCTAGCTGTGCGGCGAGTGAGGGGAGGGCCGAGGGGAGGGCGCGGGCGAGCGGGAGCTAGGCCGAAGCGTTTTGGCGCGGGAAGCCTTCGAAGGTCGCCGGGGGATCGGAGGACCCTGCCCGTTTTCCCGCCCTGAATGACCTGCAGCGCCCCTGGGGCCCGGGTGGCGGCAGGGTGACAGGGTGAGTCCGTCGCTGGGGTTGGGGAGTTCCCAATTCCCGGTGTTGCGGCACCAGGCCCCTTCGCAGGGGCCCCTCGGAGGCTGACCTAGGGTTATGGTTAGCCCCCAGGAGGCCGCAGGCCCAATCCACCGGCTGTGCGGTGAGCAGAGGGGAGGGCCGAGGTGAGGGCGCTGGCGAGCGGTAGCGTAGGCCCATGAGTTTTGGCGCGGGGGGCCTTCGAAGGTCGCCGGGGCTCAAGAAGCCCTGCCCGTTCTCCCGCACTGAATGTCCGGCGGTGCCCCTAGTGGGTCAGTTGCCGGCGGGGGAGCATGGTGAGTCGGATGCTGGGGCTAGCGGTCCCCAAGCCCGGTGTTGCGGTGCCAGGCCCGTTGGGAGGGGCCTCTCGGGGGCCGACGTAGGGATAGGGTTAGCCCCCAGGAGGCTGGCGGGCCCTATCCGCCGGCTGTGCGGCGAGCGGAGGGGCGGGCCGAGGTGAGGGCACTGGCTACCGGGAGAGTAGGCGCAAGCTTTCTGGCGCGGGGGGCCTTCGAAAGAGGCCGGGGGCTCCAAGGGCCCTTCCCGTTCTCCCGCCCTGAATGACCGGTGGTGCCACTAGCGGCCTGTGTGGCGGCGGGGCAGCACGGTGAGTCCAGCACTGTGGCTCGTGGGTCTCCAATGCCCGGCATTGCCGCTCCAGGCACCTTGGGATGAGCCCCTCCGAGGGTGAGCTAGGGTTAGGGTTAGCCCCCAGGAGGCCGGCAGGCCCGATCTGCCAGCTGTGTGGCGAGCGGAGGGGCAGGCCGAGGTGAGGGCGCTGAAGAGCAGGAGCGTGGGCCCAAGCGTTTTGGTGCGGGGGCCTTTGAAGGTCACCAGGGGCTCGGAGCACCCTGCCCGTTCTCCCGCCCTGGATGACCGGCGGTGCCCCTAGAGGCCCGGGTGGCAGCGGGGCGGGAAGGTGAGTCTGGCGCTGGGACTTGTGGGTCCCGAATCCCTGGCGTTGCGGCACCAGGCCCCTTGGGAGGGGCCCCTCGAGGGATGGAGCTAGGGTTAGATTTAGCCCCCAGGAGGCCGGAAGCCCGATCCGCCAGCTCTGCGGCAAGCGGAGAGGCGGGCGGAGGTGAGGCCGCTGGCGAGCGGGAGCGTGGGCTCAGGCGTTTTGGCGCGGGGGTCCTTCGAAAGTCGCTGGGGGCTTGGAGGGCCCTGTACGTTCTTCTGCCCTGAATGACCGGCGGCTCCCCTAGCGGCCCGGGTGGAGGAGGGGTGTTAGGGTGACTTGGGCGCTGGGGCTTGGGGGTCCCCAATCCTCGGCGTTGGGGCGCCAGACCCCTTTGGAAGGGCTCTAGGGGGCCGACCAAGGGTTATTGTTAGCCCCCAGGGGGCCAGCAGGCCCGATCCGCCGGCTGTGAGGCGAGCGGAGGGGTGGACCCAGGTGAGGGCGCTTGAGAGCAAGAATGTGGACCCAAGCGTTTTGGCACGGGGGGCCTTCGAAGGTCATCGGGGGTTCAGAGGGCCCAACCCGGTCTCCTGCCCTGAATGACCAGCGGCGCTACTAGCGGCCCGGAGGGGCGGGGCGGCAGGGTGAGCCCGGCACTGGGGCTTGGGGGTCCCCAATCCCCGGCGTTGCGGGGGCAGACCCTTGGTAGTGGCCCCTCGGGGGCCGACCTAAGGTTACAGTTAGCCCCCAGGAGGCCGGCAGACCCGACGTGCTAGCTGTGCGGCGAGTGAGGGGAGGGCCGAGGGGAGGGCGCGGGCGAGCGGGAGCTAGGCCGAAGCGTTTTGGCGCGGGAAGCCTTCGAAGGTCGCCGGGGGATCGGAGGACCCTGCCCGTTTTCCCGCCCTGAATGACCTGCAGCGCCCCTGGGGCCCGGGTGGCGGCAGGGTGACAGGGTGAGTCCGTCGCTGGGGTTGGGGAGTTCCCAATTCCCGGTGTTGCGGCACCAGGCCCCTTCGCAGGGGCCCCTCGGAGGCTGACCTAGGGTTATGGTTAGCCCCCAGGAGGCCGCAGGCCCAATCCACCGGCTGTGCGGTGAGCAGAGGGGAGGGCCGAGGTGAGGGCGCTGGCGAGCGGTAGCGTAGGCCCATGAGTTTTGGCGCGGGGGGCCTTCGAAGGTCGCCGGGGCTCAAGAAGCCCTGCCCGTTCTCCCGCACTGAATGTCCGGCGGTGCCCCTAGTGGGTCAGTTGCCGGCGGGGGAGCATGGTGAGTCGGATGCTGGGGCTAGCGGTCCCCAAGCCCGGTGTTGCGGTGCCAGGCCCGTTGGGAGGGGCCTCTCGGGGGCCGACGTAGGGATAGGGTTAGCCCCCAGGAGGCTGGCGGGCCCTATCCGCCGGCTGTGCGGCGAGCGGAGGGGCGGGCCGAGGTGAGGGCACTGGCTACCGGGAGAGTAGGCGCAAGCTTTCTGGCGCGGGGGGCCTTCGAAAGAGGCCGGGGGCTCCAAGGGCCCTTCCCGTTCTCCCGCCCTGAATGACCGGTGGTGCCACTAGCGGCCTGTGTGGCGGCGGGGCAGCACGGTGAGTCCAGCACTGTGGCTCGTGGGTCTCCAATGCCCGGCATTGCCGCTCCAGGCACCTTGGGATGAGCCCCTCCGAGGGTGAGCTAGGGTTAGGGTTAGCCCCCAGGAGGCCGGCAGGCCCGATCTGCCAGCTGTGTGGCGAGCGGAGGGGCAGGCCGAGGTGAGGGCGCTGAAGAGCAGGAGCGTGGGCCCAAGCGTTTTGGTGCGGGGGCCTTTGAAGTTCACCAGGGGCTCGGAGCACCCTGCCCGTTCTCCCGCCCTGGATGACCGGCGGTGCCCCTAGAGGCCCGGGTGGCAGCGGGGCGGGAAGGTGAGTCTGGCGCTGGGGCTTGTGGGTCCCGAATCCCTGGCGTTGCGGCACCAGGCCCCTTGGGAGGGGCCCCTCGAGGGATGGAGCTAGGGTTAGATTTAGCCCCCAGGAGGCCGGAAGCCCGATCCGCCAGCTCTGCGGCAAGCGGAGAGGCGGGCGGAGGTGAGGCCGCTGGCGAGCGGGAGCGTGGGCTCAGGCGTTTTGGCGCGGGGGTCCTTCGAAAGTCGCTGGGGGCTTGGAGGGCCCTGTACGTTCTTCTGCCCTGAATGACCGGCGGCTCCCCTAGCGGCCCGGGTGGAGGAGGGGTGTTAGGGTGACTTGGGCGCTGGGGCTTGGGGGTCCCCAATCCTCGGCGTTGGGGCGCCAGACCCCTTTGGAAGGGCTCTAGGGGGCCGACCAAGGGTTATTGTTAGCCCCCAGGGGGCCAGCAGGCCCGATCCGCCGGCTGTGAGGCGAGCGGAGGGGTGGACCCAGGTGAGGGCGCTTGAGAGCAAGAATGTGGACCCAAGCGTTTTGGCACGGGGGGCCTTCGAAGGTCATCGGGGGTTCAGAGGGCCCAACCCGGTCTCCTGCCCTGAATGACCAGCGGCGCTACTAGCGGCCCGGAGGGGCGGGGCGGCAGGGTGAGCCCGGCACTGGGGCTTGGGGGTCCCCAATCCCCGGCGTTGCGGGGGCAGACCCTTGGTAGTGGCCCCTCGGGGGCCGACCTAAGGTTACAGTTAGCCCCCAGGAGGCCGGCAGGCCCGACGTGCTAGCTGTGCGGCGAGTGAGGGGAGGGCCGAGGGGAGGGCGCGGGCGAGCGGGAGCTAGGCCGAAGCGTTTTGGCGCGGGAAGCCTTCGAAGGTCGCCGGGGGATCGGAGGACCCTGCCCGTTTTCCCGCCCTGAATGACCTGCAGCGCCCCTGGGGCCCGGGTGGCGGCAGGGTGACAGGGTGAGTCCGTCGCTGGGGTTGGGGAGTTCCCAATTCCCGGTGTTGCGGCACCAGGCCCCTTCGCAGGGGCCCCTCGGAGGCTGACCTAGGGTTATGGTTAGCCCCCAGGAGGCCGCAGGCCCAATCCACCGGCTGTGCGGTGAGCAGAGGGGAGGGCCGAGGTGAGGGCGCTGGCGAGCGGTAGCGTAGGCCCATGAGTTTTGGCGCGGGGGGCCTTCGAAGGTCGCCGGGGCTCAAGAAGCCCTGCCCGTTCTCCCGCACTGAATGTCCGGCGGTGCCCCTAGTGGGTCAGTTGCCGGCGGGGGAGCATGGTGAGTCGGATGCTGGGGCTAGCGGTCCCCAAGCCCGGTGTTGCGGTGCCAGGCCCGTTGGGAGGGGCCTCTCGGGGGCCGACGTAGGGATAGGGTTAGCCCCCAGGAGGCTGGCGGGCCCTATCCGCCGGCTGTGCGGCGAGCGGAGGGGCGGGCCGAGGTGAGGGCACTGGCTACCGGGAGAGTAGGCGCAAGCTTTCTGGCGCGGGGGGCCTTCGAAAGAGGCCGGGGGCTCCAAGGGCCCTTCCCGTTCTCCCGCCCTGAATGACCGGTGGTGCCACTAGCGGCCTGTGTGGCGGCGGGGCAGCACGGTGAGTCCAGCACTGTGGCTCGTGGGTCTCCAATGCCCGGCATTGCCGCTCCAGGCACCTTGGGATGAGCCCCTCCGAGGGTGAGCTAGGGTTAGGGTTAGCCCCCAGGAGGCCGGCAGGCCCGATCTGCCAGCTGTGTGGCGAGCGGAGGGGCAGGCCGAGGTGAGGGCGCTGAAGAGCAGGAGCGTGGGCCCAAGCGTTTTGGTGCGGGGGCCTTTGAAGGTCACCAGGGGCTCGGAGCACCCTGCCCGTTCTCCCGCCCTGGATGACCGGCGGTGCCCCTAGAGGCCCGGGTGGCAGCGGGGCGGGAAGGTGAGTCTGGCGCTGGGGCTTGTGGGTCCCGAATCCCTGGCGTTGCGGCACCAGGCCCCTTGGGAGGGGCCCCTCGAGGGATGGAGCTAGGGTTAGATTTAGCCCCCAGGAGGCCGGAAGCCCGATCCGCCAGCTCTGCGGCAAGCGGAGAGGCGGGCGGAGGTGAGGCCGCTGGCGAGCGGGAGCGTGGGCTCAGGCGTTTTGGCGCGGGGGTCCTTCGAAAGTCGCTGGGGGCTTGGAGGGCCCTGTACGTTCTTCTGCCCTGAATGACCGGCGGCTCCCCTAGCGGCCCGGGTGGAGGAGGGGTGTTAGGGTGACTTGGGCGCTGGGGCTTGGGGGTCCCCAATCCTCGGCGTTGGGGCGCCAGACCCCTTTGGAAGGGCTCTAGGGGGCCGACCAAGGGTTATTGTTAGCCCCCAGGGGGCCAGCAGGCCCGATCCGCCGGCTGTGAGGCGAGCGGAGGGGTGGACCCAGGTGAGGGCGCTTGAGAGCAAGAATGTGGACCCAAGCGTTTTGGCACGGGGGGCCTTCGAAGGTCATCGGGGGTTCAGAGGGCCCAACCCGGTCTCCTGCCCTGAATGACCAGCGGCGCTACTAGCGGCCCGGAGGGGCGGGGCGGCAGGGTGAGCCCGGCACTGGGGCTTGGGGGTCCCCAATCCCCGGCGTTGCGGGGGCAGACCCTTGGTAGTGGCCCCTCGGGGGCCGACCTAAGGTTACAGTTAGCCCCCAGGAGGCCGGCAGGCCCGACGTGCTAGCTGTGCGGCGAGTGAGGGGAGGGCCGAGGGGAGGGCGCGGGCGAGCGGGAGCTAGGCCGAAGCGTTTTGGCGCGGGAAGCCTTCGAAGGTCGCCGGGGGATCGGAGGACCCTGCCCGTTTTCCCGCCCTGAATGACCTGCAGCGCCCCTGGGGCCCGGGTGGCGGCAGGGTGACAGGGTGAGTCCGTCGCTGGGGTTGGGGAGTTCCCAATTCCCGGTGTTGCGGCACCAGGCCCCTTCGCAGGGGCCCCTCGGAGGCTGACCTAGGGTTATGGTTAGCCCCCAGGAGGCCGCAGGCCCAATCCACCGGCTGTGCGGTGAGCAGAGGGGAGGGCCGAGGTGAGGGCGCTGGCGAGCGGTAGCGTAGGCCCATGAGTTTTGGCGCGGGGGGCCTTCGAAGGTCGCCGGGGCTCAAGAAGCCCTGCCCGTTCTCCCGCACTGAATGTCCGGCGGTGCCCCTAGTGGGTCAGTTGCCGGCGGGGGAGCATGGTGAGTCGGATGCTGGGGCTAGCGGTCCCCAAGCCCGGTGTTGCGGTGCCAGGCCCGTTGGGAGGGGCCTCTCGGGGGCCGACGTAGGGATAGGGTTAGCCCCCAGGAGGCTGGCGGGCCCTATCCGCCGGCTGTGCGGCGAGCGGAGGGGCGGGCCGAGGTGAGGGCACTGGCTACCGGGAGAGTAGGCGCAAGCTTTCTGGCGCGGGGGGCCTTCGAAAGAGGCCGGGGGCTCCAAGGGCCCTTCCCGTTCTCCCGCCCTGAATGACCGGTGGTGCCACTAGCGGCCTGTGTGGCGGCGGGGCAGCACGGTGAGTCCAGCACTGTGGCTCGTGGGTCTCCAATGCCCGGCATTGCCGCTCCAGGCACCTTGGGATGAGCCCCTCCGAGGGTGAGCTAGGGTTAGGGTTAGCCCCCAGGAGGCCGGCAGGCCCGATCTGCCAGCTGTGTGGCGAGCGGAGGGGCAGGCCGAGGTGAGGGCGCTGAAGAGCAGGAGCGTGGGCCCAAGCGTTTTGGTGCGGGGGCCTTTGAAGGTCACCAGGGGCTCGGAGCACCCTGCCCGTTCTCCCGCCCTGGATGACCGGCGGTGCCCCTAGAGGCCCGGGTGGCAGCGGGGCGGGAAGGTGAGTCTGGCGCTGGGGCTTGTGGGTCCCGAATCCCTGGCGTTGCGGCACCAGGCCCCTTGGGAGGGGCCCCTCGAGGGATGGAGCTAGGGTTAGATTTAGCCCCCAGGAGGCCGGAAGCCCGATCCGCCAGCTCTGCGGCAAGCGGAGAGGCGGGCGGAGGTGAGGCCGCTGGCGAGCGGGAGCGTGGGCTCAGGCGTTTTGGCGCGGGGGTCCTTCGAAAGTCGCTGGGGGCTTGGAGGGCCCTGTACGTTCTTCTGCCCTGAATGACCGGCGGCTCCCCTAGCGGCCCGGGTGGAGGAGGGGTGTTAGGGTGACTTGGGCGCTGGGGCTTGGGGGTCCCCAGTCCTCGGCGTTGGGGCGCCAGACCCCTTTGGAAGGGCTCTAGGGGGCCGACCAAGGGTTATTGTTAGCCCCCAGGGGGCCAGCAGGCCCGATCCGCCGGCTGTGAGGCGAGCGGAGGGGTGGACCCAGGTGAGGGCGCTTGAGAGCAAGAATGTGGACCCAAGCGTTTTGGCACGGGGGGCCTTCGAAGGTCATCGGGGGTTCAGAGGGCCCAACCCGGTCTCCTGCCCTGAATGACCAGCGGCGCTACTAGCGGCCCGGAGGGGCGGGGCGGCAGGGTGAGCCCGGCACTGGGGCTTGGGGGTCCCCAATCCCCGGCGTTGCGGGGGCAGACCCTTGGTAGTGGCCCCTCGGGGGCCGACCTAAGGTTACAGTTAGCCCCCAGGAGGCCGGCAGGCCCGACGTGCTAGCTGTGCGGCGAGTGAGGGGAGGGCCGAGGGGAGGGCGCGGGCGAGCGGGAGCTAGGCCGAAGCGTTTTGGCGCGGGAAGCCTTCGAAGGTCGCCGGGGGATCGGAGGACCCTGCCCGTTTTCCCGCCCTGAATGACCTGCAGCGCCCCTGGGGCCCGGGTGGCGGCAGGGTGACAGGGTGAGTCCGTCGCTGGGGTTGGGGAGTTCCCAATTCCCGGTGTTGCGGCACCAGGCCCCTTCGCAGGGGCCCCTCGGAGGCTGACCTAGGGTTATGGTTAGCCCCCAGGAGGCCGCAGGCCCAATCCACCGGCTGTGCGGTGAGCAGAGGGGAGGGCCGAGGTGAGGGCGCTGGCGAGCGGTAGCGTAGGCCCATGAGTTTTGGCGCGGGGGGCCTTCGAAGGTCGCCGGGGCTCAAGAAGCCCTGCCCGTTCTCCCGCACTGAATGTCCGGCGGTGCCCCTAGTGGGTCAGTTGCCGGCGGGGGAGCATGGTGAGTCGGATGCTGGGGCTAGCGGTCCCCAAGCCCGGTGTTGCGGTGCCAGGCCCGTTGGGAGGGGCCTCTCGGGGGCCGACGTAGGGATAGGGTTAGCCCCCAGGAGGCTGGCGGGCCCTATCCGCCGGCTGTGCGGCGAGCGGAGGGGCGGGCCGAGGTGAGGGCACTGGCTACCGGGAGAGTAGGCGCAAGCTTTCTGGCGCGGGGGGCCTTCGAAAGAGGCCGGGGGCTCCAAGGGCCCTTCCCGTTCTCCCGCCCTGAATGACCGGTGGTGCCACTAGCGGCCTGTGTGGCGGCGGGGCAGCACGGTGAGTCCAGCACTGTGGCTCGTGGGTCTCCAATGCCCGGCATTGCCGCTCCAGGCACCTTGGGATGAGCCCCTCCGAGGGTGAGCTAGGGTTAGGGTTAGCCCCCAGGAGGCCGGCAGGCCCGATCTGCCAGCTGTGTGGCGAGCGGAGGGGCAGGCCGAGGTGAGGGCGCTGAAGAGCAGGAGCGTGGGCCCAAGCGTTTTGGTGCGGGGGCCTTTGAAGGTCACCAGGGGCTCGGAGCACCCTGCCCGTTCTCCCGCCCTGGATGACCGGCGGTGCCCCTAGAGGCCCGGGTGGCAGCGGGGCGGGAAGGTGAGTCTGGCGCTGGGGCTTGTGGGTCCCGAATCCCTGGCGTTGCGGCACCAGGCCCCTTGGGAGGGGCCCCTCGAGGGATGGAGCTAGGGTTAGATTTAGCCCCCAGGAGGCCGGAAGCCCGATCCGCCAGCTCTGCGGCAAGCGGAGAGGCGGGCGGAGGTGAGGCCGCTGGCGAGCGGGAGCGTGGGCTCAGGCGTTTTGGCGCGGGGGTCCTTCGAAAGTCGCTGGGGGCTTGGAGGGCCCTGTACGTTCTTCTGCCCTGAATGACCGGCGGCTCCCCTAGCGGCCCGGGTGGAGGAGGGGTGTTAGGGTGACTTGGGCGCTGGGGCTTGGGGGTCCCCAGTCCTCGGCGTTGGGGCGCCAGACCCCTTTGGAAGGGCTCTAGGGGGCCGACCAAGGGTTATTGTTAGCCCCCAGGGGGCCAGCAGGCCCGATCCGCCGGCTGTGAGGCGAGCGGAGGGGTGGACCCAGGTGAGGGCGCTTGAGAGCAAGAATGTGGACCCAAGCGTTTTGGCACGGGGGGCCTTCGAAGGTCATCGGGAGTTCAGAGGGCCCAACCCGGTCTCCTGCCCTGAATGACCAGCGGCGCTACTAGCGGCCCGGAGGGGCGGGGCGGCAGGGTGAGCCCGGCACTGGGGCTTGGGGGTCCCCAATCCCCGGCGTTGCGGGGGCAGACCCTTGGTAGTGGCCCCTCGGGGGCCGACCTAAGGTTACAGTTAGCCCCCAGGAGGCCGGCAGGCCCGATGTGCTAGCTGTGCGGCGAGTGAGGGGAGGGCCGAGGGGAGGGCGCGGGCGAGCGGGAGCTAGGCCGAAGCGTTTTGGCGCGGGAAGCCTTCGAAGGTCGCCGGGGGATCGGAGGACCCTGCCCGTTTTCCCGCCCTGAATGACCTGCAGCGCCCCTGGGGCCCGGGTGGCGGCAGGGTGACAGGGTGAGTCCGTCGCTGGGGTTGGGGAGTTCCCAATTCCCGGTGTTGCGGCACCAGGCCCCTTCGCAGGGGCCCCTCGGAGGCTGACCTAGGGTTATGGTTAGCCCCCAGGAGGCCGCAGGCCCAATCCACCGGCTGTGCGGTGAGCAGAGGGGAGGGCCGAGGTGAGGGCGCTGGCGAGCGGTAGCGTAGGCCCATGAGTTTTGGCGCGGGGCGGCCTTCGAAGGTCGCCGGGGCTCAAGAAGCCCTGCCCGTTCTCCCGCACTGAATGTCCGGCGGTGCCCCTAGTGGGTCAGTTGCCGGCGGGGGAGCATGGTGAGTCGGATGCTGGGGCTAGCGGTCCCCAAGCCCGGTGTTGCGGTGCCAGGCCCGTTGGGAGGGGCCTCTCGGGGGCCGACGTAGGGATAGGGTTAGCCCCCAGGAGGCTGGCGGGCCCTATCCGCCGGCTGTGCGGCGAGCGGAGGGGCGGGCCGAGGTGAGGGCACTGGCTACCGGGAGAGTAGGCGCAAGCTTTCTGGCGCGGGGGGCCTTCGAAAGAGGCCGGGGGCTCCAAGGGCCCTTCCCGTTCTCCCGCCCTGAATGACCGGTGGTGCCACTAGCGGCCTGTGTGGCGGCGGGGCAGCACGGTGAGTCCAGCACTGTGGCTCGTGGGTCTCCAATGCCCGGCATTGCCGCTCCAGGCACCTTGGGATGAGCCCCTCCGAGGGTGAGCTAGGGTTAGGGTTAGCCCCCAGGAGGCCGGCAGGCCCGATCTGCCAGCTGTGTGGCGAGCGGAGGGGCAGGCCGAGGTGAGGGCGCTGAAGAGCAGGAGCGTGGGCCCAAGCGTTTTGGTGCGGGGGCCTTTGAAGGTCACCAGGGGCTCGGAGCACCCTGCCCGTTCTCCCGCCCTGGATGACCGGCGGTGCCCCTAGAGGCCCGGGTGGCAGCGGGGCGGGAAGGTGAGTCTGGCGCTGGGGCTTGTGGGTCCCGAATCCCTGGCGTTGCGGCACCAGGCCCCTTGGGAGGGGCCCCTCGAGGGATGGAGCTAGGGTTAGATTTAGCCCCCAGGAGGCCGGAAGCCCGATCCGCCAGCTCTGCGGCAAGCGGAGAGGCGGGCGGAGGTGAGGCCGCTGGCGAGCGGGAGCGTGGGCTCAGGCGTTTTGGCGCGGGGGTCCTTCGAAAGTCGCTGGGGGCTTGGAGGGCCCTGTACGTTCTTCTGCCCTGAATGACCGGCGGCACCCCTAGCGGCCCGGGTGGAGGAGGGGTGTTAGGGTGACTTGGGCGCTGGGGCTTGGGGGTCCCCAATCCTCGGCGTTGGGGCGCCAGACCCCTTTGGAAGGGCTCTAGGGGGCCGACCAAGGGTTATTGTTAGCCCCCAGGGGGCCAGCAGGCCCGATCCGCCGGCTGTGAGGCGAGCGGAGGGGTGGACCCAGGTGAGGGCGCTTGAGAGCAAGAATGTGGACCCAAGCGTTTTGGCACGGGGGGCCTTCGAAGGTCATCGGGGGTTCAGAGGGCCCAACCCGGTCTCCTGCCCTGAATGACCAGCGGCGCTACTAGCGGCCCGGAGGGGCGGGGCGGCAGGGTGAGCCCGGCACTGGGGCTTGGGGGTCCCCAATCCCCGGCGTTGCGGGGGCAGACCCTTGGTAGTGGCCCCTCGGGGGCCGACCTAAGGTTACAGTTAGCCCCCAGGAGGCCGGCAGGCCCGACGTGCTAGCTGTGCGGCGAGTGAGGGGAGGGCCGAGGGGAGGGCGCGGGCGAGCGGGAGCTTGGCCGAAGCGTTTTGGCGCGGGAAGCCTTCGAAGGTCGCCGGGGGATCGGAGGACCCTGCCCGTTTTCCCGCCCTGAATGACCTGCAGCGCCCCTGGGGCCCGGGTGGCGGCAGGGTGACAGGGTGAGTCCGTCGCTGGGGTTGGGGAGTTCCCAATTCCCGGTGTTGCGGCACCAGGCCCCTTCGCAGGGGCCCCTCGGAGGCTGACCTAGGGTTATGGTTAGCCCCCAGGAGGCCGCAGGCCCAATCCACCGGCTGTGCGGTGAGCAGAGGGGAGGGCCGAGGTGAGGGCGCTGGCGAGCGGTAGCGTAGGCCCATGAGTTTTGGCGCGGGGGGCCTTCGAAGGTCGCCGGGGCTCAAGAAGCCCTGCCCGTTCTCCCGCACTGAATGTCCGGCGGTGCCCCTAGTGGGTCAGTTGCCGGCGGGGGAGCATGGTGAGTCGGATGCTGGGGCTAGCGGTCCCCAAGCCCGGTGTTGCGGTGCCAGGCCCGTTGGGAGGGGCCTCTCGGGGGCCGACGTAGGGATAGGGTTAGCCCCCAGGAGGCTGGCGGGCCCTATCCGCCGGCTGTGCGGCGAGCGGAGGGGCGGGCCGAGGTGAGGGCACTGGCTACCGGGAGAGTAGGCGCAAGCTTTCTGGCGCGGGGGGCCTTCGAAAGAGGCCAGGGGCTCCAAGGGCCCTTCCCGTTCTCCCGCCCTGAATGACCGGTGGTGCCACTAGCGGCCTGTGTGGCGGCGGGGCAGCACGGTGAGTCCAGCACTGTGGCTCGTGGGTCTCCAATGCCCGGCATTGCCGCTCCAGGCACCTTGGGATGAGCCCCTCCGAGGGTGAGCTAGGGTTAGGGTTAGCCCCCAGGAGGCCGGCAGGCCCGATCTGCCAGCTGTGTGGCGAGCGGAGGGGCAGGCCGAGGTGAGGGCGCTGAAGAGCAGGAGCGTGGGCCCAAGCGTTTTGGTGCGGGGGCCTTTGAAGGTCACCAGGGGCTCGGAGCACCCTGCCCGTTCTCCCGCCCTGGATGACCGGCGGTGCCCCTAGAGGCCCGGGTGGCAGCGGGGCGGGAAGGTGAGTCTGGCGCTGGGGCTTGTGGGTCCCGAATCCCTGGCGTTGCGGCACCAGGCCCCTTGGGAGGGGCCCCTCGAGGGATGGAGCTAGGGTTAGATTTAGCCCCCAGGAGGCCGGAAGCCCGATCCGCCAGCTCTGCGGCAAGCGGAGAGGCGGGCGGAGGTGAGGCCGCTGGCGAGCGGGAGCGTGGGCTCAGGCGTTTTGGCGCGGGGGTCCTTCGAAAGTCGCTGGGGGCTTGGAGGGCCCTGTACGTTCTTCTGCCCTGAATGACCGGCCGGCTCCCCTAGCGGCCCGGGTGGAGGAGGGGTGTTAGGGTGACTTGGGCGCTGGGGCTTGGGGGTCCCCAATCCTCGGCGTTGGGGCGCCAGACCCCTTTGGAAGGGCTCTAGGGGGCCGACCAAGGGTTATTGTTAGCCCCCAGGGGGCCAGCAGGCCCGATCCGCCGGCTGTGAGGCGAGCGGAGGGGTGGACCCAGGTGAGGGCGCTTGAGAGCAAGAATGTGGACCCAAGCGTTTTGGCACGGGGGGCCTTCGAAAGTCATCGGGGGTTCAGAGGGCCCAACCCGGTCTCCTGCCCTGAATGACCAGCGGCGCTACTAGCGGCCCGGAGGGGCGGGGCGGCAGGGTGAGCCCGGCACTGGGGCTTGGGGGTCCCCAATCCCCGGCGTTGCGGGGGCAGACCCTTGGTAGTGGCCCCTCGGGGGCCGACCTAAGGTTACAGTTAGCCCCCAGGAGGCCGGCAGGCCCGATGTGCTAGCTGTGCGGCGAGTGAGGGGAGGGCCGAGGGGAGGGCGCGGAGCGAGCGGGAGCTAGGCCGAAGCGTTTTGGCGCGGGAAGCCTTTGAAGGTCGCCGGGGGATCGGAGGACCCTGCCCGTTTTCCCGCCTGAATGACCTGCAGCGCCCCTGGGGCCCGGGTGGCGGCAGGGTGACAGGGTGAGTCCGTCGCTGGGGTTGGGGAGTTCCCAATTCCCGGTGTTGCGGCACCAGGCCCCTTCGCAGGGGCCCCTCGGAGGCTGACCTAGGGTTATGGTTAGCCCCCAGGAGGCCGCAGGCCCAATCCACCGGCTGTGCGGTGAGCAGAGGGGAGGGCCGAGGTGAGGGCGCTGGCGAGCGGTAGCGTAGGCCCATGAGTTTTGGCGCGGGGGCCTTCGAAGGTCGCCGGGGCTCAAGAAGCCCTGCCCGTTCTCCCGCCCTGGATGACCGGTCGGTGCCCCTAGAGGCCCGGGTGGCAGCGGGGCGGGAGGGTGAGTCTGGCGCTGGGGCTTGTGGGTCCCGATCCCTGGCGTTGCGGCACCAGGCCCCTTGGGATGGGCCCCTCGAGGGATCGAGCTTGGGTTAGGGTTAGCCCCCAGGAGGCCGTCAGGCCCAATCCGCCGGCTGTGCAGGGAGCGGAGGGTGGGCTGAAGTGATGGTGCTGGCGAGCGGGAGCGTGGGCCCAAGGGTTATTGGCGCGGAGGGCCTTCAAAACGGCGCTGGGGGCTCTGAGGGCCCTGTCCGTTGTTCTGCCCTGAATGACCGACAGCTCTCCTACCGGCCCGGGTGGCGGCGGGGCGGCACGGTGAGTCCAGCGCTTGGACTCGGGGGTCACCAATCCCAGGCATTGTAGCGATAGGCCCCTTGGGAGGGGCCCCTTGGGGGCCGACCTAGGGTTCGGGTTAGCCCCCAGGAGGCTGGCAGGCCCGATCCGCCGGCTCTGCCACATGCGGAGGGGCTAGCCGAGGTGAGGGCGCTGGCGAGCGGGAGCATGGCCCCAAGCGTTTTGTCGCGGGGGACCTTCGAAGGTCGCCGGGGGCTCGGGGGGCCCTGCCCGTTCTAACGCCCTGAATGAGGACGGCGCCCCTAGTCGGGCCGGGTGGTGAGGAGCGGCAGAGTGCGTCCGGCGGTGGGGTTCGGGTGTCCCCAATCCCCAGCGTGTCGGCGCCAGGCCCCTTGGGAGGGGCTCCTCTGGGGCCGACCTAGGTTTAGGGTTAGCCCAAAGGAGGCCGGCAGGCCCGAACCGCCGGCTGTGCGGCGAGCAGAGGGGCGGCCGAGGTGAGGGCGCTGGCGAGGGGGAGCGTGGGCCCAGGCGTTTTGGCACGGGGGGCCTTGGATTGTCGCTGGGGGCTTGGAGGGCCCTGCCCATTCTCACACCCTAAATGACCGGTGGCGCCCCTAGCGGCCAGGGTGGCGGCGTGTCGGCAGGATGAGTCTGGAGCTGGGGCTCAGTGGTCCCCGATCCCCGGCGCGGTGGCTCCAGGCACTTGGGAGGGGTCCCTCGGGGGCCGACATATGGTGAGTGTTAGCCCAAAGGAGGCCGGCGGGCCCAATCCGCCGGCTGTGCAGCGAGCGGAGGGGTGGGCCGACGTGAATGCGCTGGCAAGCGGGAGCGTGGGCCCAAGCGTTTTGGCATGGGGGGCCTTCGAAGCTCACCGGGGGCTCAGAGGGCCCAGCAAGTTCTCCCGCCCTGAATGCCCGGCGGCTCCCTAGCGGCCAGGGTGGCGGCGGGGAGGCAGGGTGAGTCCGGAGCTCGGGCTCGGGGGTCCCCAATACCCGGCGTGGCATTGCCAGGCCCCTTGGGAGGGGTCCCTCGGGGGCCGAGCTAGGGTTATCGTTAGCCCAAAGGAGGCCGGCAGGCCCGATTGGCCGGCTGTGCGGCGAGGGGAGGGGTGAGCCGAGGTGAGGGCGCTGGCGAGCGGGAGCTTAGGCCCAAGCGTTTTGGTGCGGGGGGCCTTCGAAGGTCATCGGGGGCTCGGAGGGCCCTGCCCATACTCCCTCCCTGAATGACCGGTGGCGCCCCTAGCGTCCCGGGTGGCGGCGGGGCGGCAGGGTGAGTCTGGAGTAGGGCTCAGGGGTCCAAATGCCCCGGCGTGGCGGCGCCTGGCCCCTTGGGAGGGGTCCCTCGGGGGCCGACCTAGGGTTGAGGTTAGCCCAAAGGAGGCCGGGGCCCGATCCGCCGGCTGTGCAGAGAACGGAGGGGCGGGGCGAGGTGAGGGCGCTGGCGAGCGGGAGCGGGAGCCCAAGCGTTTTGGCGTGTCGGGCCTTCGAAGGTCACCGGGGGCTCAGAGGGCCCTGCCCGTTCCCCAGCCCCGAATGAAGACGGTGCCCCTAGCGATCCGGGTCGCAGCGGGGCGGCAGGGTGAGTTCAGCCCTGGTGCTCGGGGGTCCCCAATCACCCGCGTGGCGGCGCCAGGCCCCTTGGGATGGGCCCCTCGGGAGCCGACCTAGGGTTAGGGTTAGCCCCAGGAGGCCGGCAGTCCCGATCTGCCGGCTGTGCGGCGAGCGGAGGGGCGGGCTGAGGAGAGGGTGCTGGCGAGCAGGAGCCTAGGCCCAAGCGTTTTGTCACGGGGGGCCTTCAAAGGTCACTGGGGGCTCGGAGGGCCCTGCCCGTTCTCCCGCCCTAAATAACCGGTGGCGCCCCTAGCAGCCCGGGTGGCGGCAGGGCGGCAGGGTAAGTAATGCGCTGGGGCTTGAGGGTCCCCAATCCCCGGCGTGGCATCGCCAGGCCCCTTGGGAGGGGCCCCTCGTGAGCAGACCTAGAGTTAGGGTTAGTTCCCAGGAGGCTGGCAGGCCCAATCCGCTGTCTGTGCGGCGAGAGGGGGGGCGGACCGAGGTGAGGGCGCTTGCTAGCGGGAGCGTGGGCCCAAGCGTTTTGGCGTGGGGGGCCTCAAAGGTCGCCAGGGGCTCGGAGGGCCCTGCCCATTCTCCCGCTCTGAATGACTGGTGGCGTCCCTACTGGCCCGGTAGCTGTGGGGCGGAAGGGTGACTCCGGCGCTGAGGCTTGGGGGTCACCAATCCCCGGCGTTGTGGCACCAGGCCTTTGGAAGTGGCCCCTTGGGGTCTGACCTAGGGATAGTGTTAGCCCCCAGGAAACA